>NC_048571.1:78324795-78494795 GCF_013265735.2 Oncorhynchus mykiss | reverse complement strand
CCTCCACTCATCCTTTCCCCCTAAACCCTTAACCTCATCATCACCTCCACTCATCCTGTCCCCCTAAACCCTTAACCTCATCATCACCTCCACGCATCATGTCCCCCTAAACCCTTAACCTCATCATCACCTCCACTCATCATGTCCCCCTAAACCCTTAACCTCATCATCACCTCCACTCACTGTGTCCCCCTAAACCCTTAACCTCTTCATCACATGCACTCATCATCCCCCTAAACCCCTCACCTCATCATCACCTCCACTCATCCTGTCCCCCTAAACCCTTAACCTCATCATCACCTCCACTCATCCTGTCCCCCTAAACCCTTAACCTCATCATCACCTCCACTCATCCTGTCCCCTAAACCACTCACCTCATCATCACCTCCACTCACCCTGTCCCCCTAAACCCTTAACCTCTTCATCACATCCACTCATCCTGTCCCCCTAAACCCTTAACCTCTTCATCACCTCCACTCATCCTTTCCCCCTAAACCCTTAACCTCATCATACCGCCACTCATCCTGTCCCCTTAAATCCTTAACCTCATCATCACCTCCACTCATCCTGTCCCCTAAACCCTTAACCTCATCATCACCTCCACTCATCCTGTCCCCCTAAACCCTTAACCTCATCATCACCTCCACTCACTGTGTCCCCCTAAACCCTTAACCTCTTCATCACATGCACTCATCATCCCCCTAAACCCCTCACCTCATCATCACCTCCATTCATCCTATCCCCCTAATCCCTTAACCTCATCATCACCTCCACTCATCCTGTCCCCTAATCCCTTAACCTCATCATCACCTCCACTCACCCTGTCCCCCTAAACCCTTAACCTCTTCATCACATCAACTCATCATGTCCACTAAACCCTTAACCTCATCATCATCTCCATTCATCCCCCTAAACCCTTTATCTCATCATCACCTCCACTCATCCTGTCCCCCTAAACCCTTCACCTCATCATCACCTCCAATCATCCCCCTAAACCATTCATCTCATCATCACCTCCACTCATCATGTCCCCCTAAACCCTTTACCTCATCATCACCTCCACTCATCATGTCCCCCTAAAGCCTTAAACTCTTCATCACCTCCACTCATCATGTCCCCCTAAACCCTTAACCTCATCATAACCTCCAATCATCCCCCTAAACCCCTCACCTCATCATCACCTCCATTCATCCTGTCCCCCTAAACCCTTAACCTCATCATCACCTCCACTCATCCCCTAAACCCTTAACCTCATCATCACCTCCACTCATCCCCTAAACCCTTTACCTCATCATCACCTCCACTCATCCCCTAAACCCTTAACCTCATCATCACCGCCACTCATCCCCTAAACCCTTTACCTCATCATCATCACTCATCCCCTAAACCCTTAACCTCATCATCACCGCCACTCATCCCCTAAACCCTTTACCTCATCATCATCACTCATCCCCCTAAACCCCTCACCTCATCATCACCTACATTCATCCTGTCCCCCTAAACCCTTAACCTCATCATCACCTCCACTCATCATGTCCCCCTAAACCCTTATCCTCATCATCACCTCCACTCACCCTGTCCCCCTAAACCCTTAACCTCTTCATCACCTCCACTCATCATGTCCCTAAACCCTTTACCTCATCATCACCTCCAATCATCCCCCTAAACCCTTAACCTCATCATCACCTCCACTCATCCTGTCCCCCTAAACCCTTTATCTCATCATCACCTCCACTCATCATGTCCCCCTAAACCCTTTACCTCATCATCACCTCCACTCATCATGTCCCTCTAAACCCTTAACCTCATCATAACCTCCAATCATCCCCCTAAACCCCTCACCTCATCATCACCTCCATTCATCCTGTCCCCCTAAACCCTTAACCTCATCATCACCTCCACTCATCATGTCCCCCTAAACCCTTAACCTCATCATCACCTCCACTCATCCTGTCCCCCTAAACCCTTTACCTCATCATCACCTCCACTCATCCTGTCCCCCTAAACCCTTTACCTCATCATCACCTCCACTCATCCTGTCCCCCTAAACCCTTTACCTCATCATCACCTGCATTCATCCTGTCCCCCTAAACCCTTAACCTCATCATCACCTCCACTCATCCCCCTAAATCCTTAACCTCATCATAACCTCCACTCATCCTGAGTTTTGTGAGACAAAAGAAAATAACACAATAGAAACACATAAAAAAACACAGCAAACCAGCTCCAATTGGGAAAATATTTTCAAAAGTTTTCCCACGCATAATAGAGAGATATATGTAATTGTATACAAATACACTGCTCAAAAAAATAAAGGGAACACTAAAATAACACATCCTAGATCTGAATGAATGAAATATTCTTATTAAAGACTTTTTTCTTAACATAGTGCTGACAACAAAATCACACAAAAATTATATGGAAATCAAATTTATCAACCCATGGAGGTCTGGATTTGTAGTCACAGTCAAAATTAAAGTGGAAAACCACACTACAGGCTGATCCAACTTTGATGTTATGTCCTTAAAACAATGAGGCTCAGTAGTGTGTGGCCTCCACGTGCCTGTATGACCTCCCTACAACGCCTGGGCATGCTCCTGATGAGGTGGCGGATGGTCTCCTGAGGGATCTCCTCCCAGACCTGGACTAAAACATCCGCCAACTCCTGGACAGTCTGTGGTGCAACGTGGCGTTGGTGAATGGAGCGAGACATGATGTCCCAGATGTGCTCAATTGGATTCAGGTCTGGGGAACGGGCGGGCCAGTCCATAGCATCAATGCCTTCCTCTTGCAGGAACTGCTGACACACTCCAGCCACATGAGGTCTAGCATTGTCTTCCATTAGGAGGAACCCAGGGCCACCCGCACCAGCATATGGTCTCACAAGGGGTCTTAGGATCTCATCTCGGTACCTAATGGCAGTCAGGCTACCTCTGGCGAGCACATGGAGGGCTGTGCGGCCCCCCAAAGAAATGACACCCCACACCATGACTGACCCACCACCAAACCGGTCATGCTGGAGGATGAGGCAGGCAGCAGAACATTCTCCACGGCGTCTCCTGACTCTGTCACGTCTGTCACATGTGCTCAGTGTGAACTTGCTTTCATCTGTGAAGAGCACAGGGCACACCAATCTTGGTGTTCTCTGGCAAATGCCAAACGTCCTGCATGGTGTTGGGCTGTAAGCACAACCCCCACCTGTGGACGTCGGGGCCTCATACCACCTTCATGGAGTCTGTTTCTGACCGTATGAGCAGACACATGCACATTTGTGGCCTGCTGGAGGTCATTTTGCAGGGCTCTGACAGTGCTCCTCCTGCTCCTCCTTGCACAAAGGCGGAGGTAGCGGTCCTGCTGCTGGGTTGTTGCCCTCCTACGGCCTCCTCCACGTCTCCTGATGTACTGGCCTGTCTCCTGGTAGCGCCTCCATGCTCTGGACACTACGCTGACAGACACAGCAAACCTTCTTGCCACAGCTCGCATTGATGTGCCATCCTGGATGAGCTGCACTACCTGAGCCACTTGTGTGGGTTGTAGACTCCGTCTCATGCTACCACTAGAGTGAAAGCACCGCCAGCATTCAAAAGTGACCAAAACATCAGCCAGGAAGCATAGGAACTGAGAAGTGGTCTGTGGTAATCACCTGCAGAACCACTCCTTTAGTGGGGGTGTCTTGCTAATTGCCTATAATTTCCATCTGTTGTCTATTCCATTTGCACAACAGCATGTGAAATTTATTGTCAATCAGTGTTGCTTCCTAAATGGACAGTTTGATTTCACAGAAGTGTGATTGACTTGGAGTTACATTGTGTTGTTTAAGTGTTCCCTTTATTTTTTTGAGAAGTGTATAAGCAAGGTTTGAAATGATCATGTTTTATGCAAATATTACATCTGTTTGGGCTGATAGCAAATGATAGCATAAAATAATACTTACTAGTAGCATCACAAAGGTCATACGTTGGTGGATAAAACAGCCCTGTATAATGTAGCCTAGAGTCAATATAGGAACATTGTATTTAAAGTATAAGTATGTTCCTATATTGACTTGAGGCTGAAGTTCAATCCGATCGGGGGTTTTACGCATTGCTGATGCATATGTAAACGCTGCATACGTCGGCTCAATTTAAATGGCTTTTTAAAGCTGCAATGTTTCTAACCTCCAATCAGATTGTATCCCGGCCATAATCTAATGAGACCATGTTGGTATAACCTCACAAGGCAGCTGCTGCATATGACAGGAAGAGGAACACCCCTGATAGGTTATCCACCGTGGCACAGACACTAAATACAGCATTTCACCTTTAAAAACAAAACACTACCACCTCCTGCTTCTGTGACGGCTGTCGACTGTCTTACTTCCGAGAAAACTTACCAAGGCTTGGAAGTCAGATAACATGAGCACTTAATAATCAAGTATGTCTTGTATGTCCGTTCAGTTTGTCGGCTAGATCCTAAAGACACAGTGTCCCAAATAGCACCCTATTCCCCATGGGTCCTGGTCAAAAGTAGTGCACTAAATAGGGAATAGGGTGCCATTTAGGATGTATACCGTGTTTCCAGTGCATTAGTCAGCTATTGATTTGTGTTTCTTCTCTTTGCGTTGACGTGTTTACTGTATATACCCTTTAGAAGTGAAGAGGAGAGGTTGTAGAGGGAAGCGCTAGGCTGTAGCTCAGAGCACAAATGACCTGTGACCAGCAGATGTGGCATCCTGGTTTTGTGAGGTCAACATTCCTAACAGATCTGGGTAAAAAATTATAATAATAATAAATCATGTCAAATGCTCTAACTGGGCTTGATTGAGTTTGGCTGTTACAGTATTACAGTATTACAGTAACTCTTAGAACAATCCCAGTGCAAACCCTGTCCACCCAGCACTCCAGACAGGCTAAAGCAAACTCTCAACACAATCTAAAGTTATTCGAACAGTATTTGAACCCAGGTCTGATTCCTAGTGAGCCAATTAAATGTTAACTATTTTGTGAGGTCAGCATTTCTAGGGGAGCTAATTCGACAACTAAGTCAACTTAGTATTTCAGACATGGATTTCACCTCTGAAAGTGTGTAAATAAGAACCAGGAAGGTCAGGATGTGCAACGCTTCCAAATGTCACTTTACAATTTGGCATCATCCCATGTTGCTCTAGTGTCTACCTTCTCCAAAGGTTTAGTAGACTTGCTCAGTGTGGTTAAAAACGTTTGAACGTGTCTGAACAGGACGATTGTTCACCGGCTGCGCATTTCCCCTTCTCAAGGGATTGCTGTTGACTGTCCTGCTATGGGGAGGAGGTGCAGCTGTAAACGTACTTGTATGTACTGTATACATAAAGTGTGTATTCACACCACATTCATTATTCCACATTTTGTTGTTTTACAGCCTGTATTCAAAATGGATTGAACATATTTTTTTATCTCTCACCCATCTACACACAATACCCCATAATGACAAAGTTTAAATGTGTTAGAAATGTTGGCAAATGTTTTAAATACAGAAATATCTCCTTTACATAATTATTCACACCCCTGAGTCAATACATGTTAGAATCACTTTTGGCAGTGATTACAGCTGTGAGTCTTTCTGGGTAAGTCTCTAAGAGCTTTGCACTCATGGATTGTACAATGCTTGCACATTATTCTTTCAAAAATTGTTCAAGCTCCCAAGTTGGTTGTTGATCATTGCTAGACAGCCATTTTCAAGTCTTGCCAAAGATATTTAAGCCGATTAAAGTCAAAACTGTGACTAGGCCACTCAGGAACATTCTGTGTTGTCTTGGTAAGCAACTCCAGTGAATATTTGGGCCTTGTGTTTAAGGTTATTGTCCTGCTGAAAGGTACATTTGTCTCCCAGTGTCTGTTGGAAAGCAGACTGAGCAAGGTTTTACTCTAGGATTTTGCCTGTGCTTAGCGCCATGCCGTTTCTTTTCATCCTAAAAAACTCTCTAGTCCTTGCCGATGACAAGCATACCCATAATATCATGCAGCCACCACCACGTTTGAAAATATGAAGAGTGTGATGTATTGTGATGGATTTTCCCCAAACATAACACTTTGTATTCAGGACAAAAAGTGATTTTCTTTGTCACATTTTTTATAGTTTTACTTTTGTGCCTTTTTGCAAACAGCATGCATGTTTTGGAATATTCTGTACATTTCACTCTGTCATTTAGGTTAGTGTTGCGTAGTAACTACAATGTTGTTGATCAATCAGTTTTCTCCTATCACAGCCATTAAACTCTGTAACTGACGAGTTAGGAAGGATGCCAGTATCTTTGTAGTGACGGGGTGTATTGATACACCGTCCAAAGTGTCATTAATAACTTCACAATGCTGAAAGGGATATTCAACGTAGGCCAGTGACACAAAACCTTTGTGACACAACAAAATGTGGAAAAAGTCAAGGGGTGTGCTGAATATGTTTACGTGTGCTGTAGGTTTGTATTAGTACAGTAGCTATATGTATAGTACAGTAGCTATATGTATAGTACAGTAGCTATATGTATAGTACTGTAGTTAAATGCATAGTACAGTAGTCATATTTATAGTATTGTAGTTATAAGTATAGTACAGTAGCTGTATGTATAGAACAGTAGCTATATGTATAGGATATAAGCTGTATCCAAGATGGCGTAGCAGTCCTGGAATCCAAGATGGCTAAAATCCAAGATGGCGTAGCAGTCAGACGTCTTTGTCTTTGCCCTGTCAGGTACCTTGTATATATATTTTTATATATTTTAAAAATATTTTCCGAAACCTCAACTTCTCAAATACGCTCCTGCAACCCGCCTCACCCAATAAGGCGTGGATCTGTTTTTTTTTTCTAAATTATTTATATTTACTTCGGATGTGGAATCCCTCAAAAGAAGCTAGCCAGCTAACTACCTACCAGCTATCAGTCAACAAACCACTGCTAGCGGTCATCGGCTAACCTTTAGCTCGGAAATCTTTCGCCGGTTCGTACAACGTGACTCAAACCAGAGCATAACGGACCTATTTTTTTCTCTCCATATCCCCGGATTCCTACCGCAAACTCTGAACATTTTCATCTGGATCTTCGCAACTAGCTAACCACAATCCCGGGTGACTACTCCTGGCTAGTGTTTCCATCCCAGAGCAAGCACCAATTAGCCTGAAGCTAGCCCGGCTAGGGCTCCTGGGCTACCACCGAAGCCCACTCCTGGGCTACAATATCCAGACCCCTTCTACTGCTGGAACGGGGCACGGAACCCCGCCGATCCTCTACGACTGGAATACCCACATAATCGAGGATTCCAACAGGCCCCTCAGGCACGACGTCCGCTGAAGGCCCATTCTGCTAACCGCGGCCTGCTAGCTACCTAGAGCTACTTGAAACCCCACTGATCCACGACTGGGCCATCAACGTCATCGCACGAAGAGGCACATCGCAACGACCCCCAAAGGCCCTTCTGCTAACTTGCTAGCCCCGGTCTACTAACTGCTAGCTTGCTAGCCCCGGTCTGCTAACTGCTAGCTTGCTTGCCCCGGTCTGCTAACTGCTTGCTTGCTAAACCTGTCTGCTAACTGCTAGCTTGTTAGCCCCGGACTGCTAACTGCTAGCTTGTTAGCCCTGGCCTACTAACTGCTAGCTTGTTAGCACTTGTAAACTGTCTGAATCGCCATGTCCTCAGCCAACCCAACCACTCACTGGACCCATATGTTCACTTGGCTACGCATGCCTCTCTCTAATTTTATTTGATTTATTTCACCTTTATTTAACCAGGTAGGCTAGTTGAGAACAAGTTCTCATTTGCAACTGTGACCTAGCATATCTGGCATAATATCAATATGCCTTGTCCATTACTGTCCTGGTTAGTGATTACTGTCTTATTTCACTGTCGAGCCTCTAGCCCAGCTCAATATGCCTTAACCAACCATGTTGTTCCACCTCCTACATATGTGATGACATCACCTGGTTTAAACGTCTCTAGAGACTATATCTATCTCATCATTACTCAATGCCTAGGTTTACCTCCAATGTTCTCACATCCTACCATGCTTTGTCTCTACATTATGCCTTGAATCTATGCTATCATTCCCAGAAACCTGCTCCTTTTACTCTCTGTTCCAAACGTGCTAGACGGCCAGTTGGTATAGCCTTTAGCCGTACCCTTATACTACTTCTCCTCTGTTCCTCTGGTGATGTAGAGGTTAATCCAGGTCCTGCAGTGCCTAGCTCCACTCCTACTCCCAGCTGCTCTCATTTGTTGACTTCTGTAACCGTAAAAGCCTTGGTTTCATGCATGCTAACATTAGAAGCCTACTCCCTAAGTTTGTTTTACTCACTGCTTTTGCACGCTCTGCCAAACCGGATGTCTTAGCAGTGTCTGAATCCTGGCTTAGGAAAACCACCAAAAACCCTGAAATTTCCATCCCTAACGATAACATTTTCAGCCAAGATAGAACTGCCAAAGGGGGCGGTGTTGAAATCTACTGCAAAGATAGCCTGTCTTCTGTCTTACTATCCAGGTCTTTACCCGAACAATTCGAGCTTCTACTAAAATTCTTCTAAAATTCACCTCCCCAGAAACAAGTTGCCGCTTGCTATAGACCACCCTCAGCCCCCAGCTGTGCCCTCAACACCATATGTGAATTGATTGCCCCCCATTTAACTTCTGAGCTCGTGCTACTAGGTGACCTAAACTGGGACATGCTTAACACCCCGACAATCCTACAATCTAAGCTTGATGCCCTCAATCTTACGCACATGATCAATGAACCCTCACAGATATCATCCTAACTATCTCGCCCTCCAAATGCACCTCTGCTGTTTTCAATCAAGATCTCAGCGATCACTGCATAATTGCCTACATCTGTAATGGGTCTGTGACCAAACGACCCCCCCTCATCACTGTCAAACGCTCCCTAAAACCCTTCTGCGTGCAGGCCTTTCTAAATCGACCTGGCCGGTGTATCCTGGAATGACATTGTCCTCATCCCTTCAGTAGAAGATGCCTGGTTATTCTTTAAAAGTGCCTTCCTCACCATCTTAAATAAGCATGCCCCATTCAAAAAATGTAGAACTAGGAATAGATATGGTCCTTGGTTCACTCCAGACCTGTTTGCCCTTGACCAGCACAAAAACATCCTGTGGTGTTCTGCATTAGCATCGAATAACCACCGTGATATGCAACTTTTCAGGGAAGTTAGGAACAAATATGCACAGGCAGTTAGGAAAGCTAAGGCTAGATTTTTCAAACAGAAAGTGGCATCCTGTAGTACAAACTTCAAAAGGTTCTGGGACACTGTAAAGTCCATGGAGAATAAGAACACCTCCTCCCAGCTGCCCACTGCTCTGAGGCTAGGAAAATCTGCTACCACTGATAAACCCACTATAATTGAGAATTTCAACAAGCATTTCTCTACGGCTGGCCATGCTTTCCACCTGGCTACCCCTACCCCGGTCAACTGCCTGGCACCCTCCACAGCAACCCGCCAAATCCCCCACAATTTCTCCTTCATCCAAATCCAGATAGCTGATGTTCTGAAAGAGCTGTAAAATCTGGACACCTTCAAATCAGCCAGGCTAGACAATCTGGACCCTCTTTTTCTAAAATGATCTGCCGAAATTGTTGAATCCCCTATTACTAGCCTGTTCAACCTCTCTTTCATATCGTCTGAGATTCCCAACGATTGGAAAGCTGCCATGGTTATCCCCCTCTTCAAAGGGGGTGACACTCTAGACCCAAACTGCTACAGACCTAAATCTATCCTACCCTGTCTTTGTAAGGTCTTTGAAAGTAAAGTTAACAAACAGATTACCGACCATTTCGAATCCCACCGTACCTTCTCCGCTATGGTTTCAGAGCTAGTCATGGGTGCACCTCAGCCACACTCAAGGTCCTAAACAACATCATAACCGCCATCGATAAGAGACATTACTGTGCAGCCGTATTCATCGACTCTGTCAATCACCCCATTCTTATTGGCAGACTCGACAGACTCGACAGCCTTGGCTTCTCAAATGATTGCCTCGCCTGGTTTACCAACTACTTCTCTGAATGAGTTCAGTGTGTCAAATCGGATGGCCTATTGTCCGGACCTCTGGCAGTCTCTATGGGGGTGCCACAGGGTTCAATTCTCGGGCTGACTCTCTTCTCTGTATACATCAATGATGTCGCTCTTGCTGCTGGGGATTCTCTGATCCACCTCTACGCAGACGACACCATTCTGTATACTTCTGGCCCCTCCTTGGACACTGTGTTAACTAACCTCCAGACGAGCTTCAATGCCATACAACTCTCCTTCCATGGCCTCCAACTGCTCTTAAACGCAAGTAAAACTAAATGCATGCTATTCAACCGATCATTGCCCGCACCTGCCCGCCCATCCAGCATCACTACTCTGGACAGCTCTGACTTAGAATACGTGGACAACTGCAAATACCTGGGTGTCTGGTTAGACTGTAAACTCTCCTTCCAGACATTAAGCATCTCCAATCCAAAATTAAATCTAGAATCGGCTTCCTATATCGCAACAAAGCATCCTTCACTCATGCTGCCAAACATACCCTCGTAAAACTGACCATCCTACCGATCCTCAACTTCGTTGATGTCATCTATAAAATATATATGTATAGTACAGTAGCTGTATGTATAGTACAGTAGCTGTATGTACAGTTCAGTAGCTATATGTATAGTACAGTAGCTGTATGTAAAGTACAGTAGCTATATGTACAGTGCAGTAGCTGTATGTATAGTACAGTAGCTATATGTACAGTACAATAATGTTATGTATAGCACAGTAACAATATGTATAGTACAGCAGTTATATGTATAGGTTTATATTTTAGCTCAGCTCATATGTATGCATATGTATAGGCTTTAGATCAGTGGGCAGTTTTGTGGTGTACCGGAGGCCAGGTTTTGAACCCCATTTAGTCACATATACAGTATTTTACATTAAAATAACAGAGGAATTGCTTAATAAATGTTTGTGCATGTTGGTACTTGCGTGTGCGTGCGTGTGTGTGCGTGCGTGTGTGTGCGTGTGTGTGGCATGTCAATAAAACTGCTGACAACATCACGAAAGTGATGTGGGTGCCTCAAAGGGGCAGAAGGCCCTGTGTTGTTATGGTTCTGGATGTCCAGATAGTTATTTACAATGACAAGAAACTGCCATGTGGTAAATCATAAGTGGCTTGTTTCAGCTTGTTTATCTTGTTTTTGATACCATGTCTTGTTTTGAGATGATTTGACTGATGTCACATCTATGCTAATTTGGCTAAAATGTGCTAGCTACTGTAGCTAGCTAACCAACAACTGTAACAATGTATTTGAGAGACAATAGCTCAATGTGCAACTTTATTTATGTTTTCAATAAACATTGGAGACTAAATATAGTTTACATATTGTTAACAGTCTAAGCCAACCAAGTCTATTTTGCCCCATAGCTGCTCATGTGTCGGTTTAGTTGCTAGACAACCAAGCAATATATAGGGCGTTGCAATACACCACAAGACTCATTTGTGTTATGATACACAATGAGGAGGTTGCTAGATTTCCACAATGTAATTTAGTACAAGCTCCCTCATGCCCAGACAAAAAGTATTGCAGTAAAACCCAAAGTGATAACGTGACGTGGTATCATTCTCAATCTGTATTATTAAAGTTATGGCACAATAACCTTTACCCCTCGACACGTCTCTATGGTGACGACCGTCCGATACACACCCAACCCTCACACCTGCTGTGACAATACCCCAGCCAACTGATACCACTGCAGATATCAACACAAATACAGACAAGCACAGGGATGCAAAACAAAACAGGCACTAACACACATGCATGAACATACATGAATAGCTGCACTGATGTCTTGTGAGAATGTGTTTTAACAGGATACTCTGAAATGAGCTCTGGGCACGCTGTTTATCAATGTTATGAGCCAGTAGTCAAACGATTGATTTATTATTATATATATATATATACATATATCATTATTTTTTTAAATAAAATGTATTTTTCAGCAACACACAACAATTGGTGCCCAAAAGTTTTGTATAATATCAGCCAGTAGGTTTGAAAGTGGTGCTCAAGAGCCAAAACGGGTCCCCCGAAAATTGTGCACAATTGAGTACTACAGTACGTCATCCATGTTGTATGATATGTAAAAAATATATATATATATATATATATATATATATATATATATATATATATATATGCATTTCGTATGATATGTTACGAATTCCAATTAGTACAATATGCTACGAATTTTCAGTTGCTTAAGATTCCTGACAAGACACTATTTCTTTAAGTAGGTGTGCGCATTTCTTTTATTTTTATAATAATTTAACAAATGAAATGCATAATTCATAATCAAAACAAAGTAGAGCTATCAATCACATTATTGTGATTGGGTGGTAAGAAACTACTATCAGATAATGCAGACATAAAACCATTAATCCGTTTGTTTTCTCTGAATACACCTTTGAGATACTATTTTTTATATGGCAAATATAGAGTGGAGTGCTTTGATGCTGAATATTTATTTTGATGCTGATAATGACTATTTATACTATAAGAAAGCTGCAGTTAGACCACAGCGTAATCAGACAATACTGTGTGCAGCATCTCTCATTGTGAAAACATGCTGAGATAAGACGTTTATCAGCCTCACTGTCTCTGTCAGCTGGGATCCATCTACAGCTATCTCGCTCTTTATCCTCCCTCTCTCTCTCTCCTTATCTCTCTACTATGCTTCTCTCTCTCAACCTCTCTCCCCCCCTCCACTTGACTTCTCTCCCTCTCTCTCTCCATTTCCTCTTCTTCCTGTCAGTCTCTCTCTCTCTTTCTCTCAGTGCCCTCCCTCTCTTTTTCTCTCATGCTCTACTGTATTTTGGTCGTTTTTTCTCTCTGACATACTCATTTCTCCTGAAGTGGGGGCGTCAGCAGAACCGTTGTCTGTGGTAGTCACGCTCATTTAGTCTCTCTTTACCCAGGACAGACAGGTGCATGGGCGGAGTGCTCTCTCTCTCTCTCTCTCTCTCTCTCGCTCTCTCTCTCTCTCTCTCTCTCTCTCTCTCTCACACACACACACACACGCACGCACGCACGCACGCACGCACACACGCACACACACACACACACACACACACACACACACACACACACACACACACACACACACACACGCACGCACACACAGCCCGCAGATAAGAGAGAGAGAGATTTCTGCATTTGTTCTGTGGTTTGACATTTTAGGCCATCTATGTGTACCCTGCTGTTCATATCTAGCCATTGATGTGAAGTCTCCTCTCCCTCCCTCCCTCTGTTTCACTTTCTCTCTCACACAAGGTTTAATATTCAAAGGCATTGGAAGCCTACCACTTTAATCCATGAAAGCTGGTCTACCACAATTTGTTGCAGCAAAGTAAGCCAATTTAATGCCGTGCACATTACAACCATATATCCCTTTGAAGTTGGTTAACTTCCCAGTGAAGCGACTCTAAAGCAAATCTAACGTGATAATATTCCTAAGCCATCGAGAGCCAGAGTTTCAAAGTAAACAGTTGTACCACCAAAAGTGGAAAAATGTTCACCAAACGCTTTGCGCTATCCTGTATTATTTCAGAAAATGCAAGTTAAGTCAAGTTTTACCTCAAAGTTACATGATGTTTTACCTCAAAGTTACATGATGTTTTACCTCAAAGTTACATGATGTTTTACCTCAAAGTTACATGATGTTTTACCTCAAAGTTACATGATGATTTTACCTCAAAGTAACATGATGTTTTTACCTCAAAGTAACATAAACATTTCACTTAGCTTTTACTGAGCTTTAAGGGCTGAGCATGTTGTGTGTGTGAACTAGAATGGACAGCAATACGCTATATCATGCCATATCAGAGCTCTTTACACCTCTCAAGTCTCTTGACTTAATGGAACGATGGGTAGAGAACATCCTGATTTAGGTAGAGAGATCAGCAAGGCTTTTCTTCCTCCCTTCCCTGTTGTTTCAAGATGGGGGAAGCCAATTTGACAGGGCGGCATTGACACTTTTCGTCACCACCTTCCCTCTTTTGGCAGACATCTGTACCCTGGCCGGATGCCAGAGTATACTGTAAGCACTAGTCTTTCTCCAACACATGAATAAGTGGGTGTGGTGGTGAGTATGGAAACTGTTACGAAACAGTATTGTCACCGGTTATAGAATGATGAATAACCCATTTCTTAATCAATGTACAGTGGGGTCCGGAATTATTGGATTCCTTGATAAAGATGAACAAAAAAATACATAAATCAAATTATAAAGATGCTGAGCTCGGTATTTGTATTTTATTTTATACTGTCTTTTTTAAAATCAATGCATACAGCACTACTCTACCAGGTTGCTTCCCATAACAATCCAAGAGTCTATCATAAATCAATTGTTTACTTGAGACTAAAACAATTTGCTAGCTCAAATCAGGCATTTCTTTGGAGATATCCAATGTCAATCAAATAAGATTTTTTTTTTTAAATCATCCCTCTCATCGCTCTTAGAAGATGTCCTAAATGTTTCTCTTTTGGTGTTTTCTATCTTGTCTAGTCCCTAAACTATTGTCATGCGGTACATTTAAAGCACAGCCATGGCCCTACCCCGAATAATACGGTCGTCTCTGTCAGCTAATCTTTTCCCCCTCCATCCTGCACATTGCAAACAAGTCGGGACAGCTTGTATCGCATCTCTGCTGAATAAACACATGCAGGAAATGAATGTGGTTTCCAGTGATTCACTCCATACTGGAAGCATTTATTGTAAGAAAGCCCATTCAACACAGCTTTGGCCTCACATGTTCACTATTGCCTCTTTTTCAGATACATATCTCATTTTTTACAAAAATATATTGTAAGCTTCTGACTTATTCACAGTTTATCGAGGGAATTTTTGTATTTAATGTTGTATTTATCTTTGGTACATTTTTGATGTAAATGTCTGTTTCTATCTCACTGTAACGATTGACTTCCCTCAATGTTTCAATGTAACCAGAACTGCTTTCTTGGTGAAATTGACAGTGTACTCACATATTCTTTTTGGGGGGTTCTCCCTTGCTCTCCTCTGCTCTTCTATCTTTATAGTACAGCTGGTTAGGGACTGTCGGAGGGAGCAACGAGTGTTACCTTTAGCTGAACCATAAAGGCTGGTGTGTGCCTATGGGCATTCCCCCCCCTGTATTCTATCCCTCCCTCCCCTTACAGGACAGGCATTTTCCACACATCCAACTGTGCCACAGCAACAACGACCAATCAAACAACACAAACACTGAAAACAAACATGAAAGTGGTCAAGTCAAGACGTATCACAGAATAGCACAGAGTATCTCATCCAGATTTGTTTTTGAATTATTGCTGGTTGTAGTAGTTACATGAACTGTATGGTATTACTGTTCAGAAAGAGTCGCTACAATTATCCTGTTGAAGTAAATTCAAATTACGATGATAACAAATGTATTTTATTAAACAACAGTACTGATGAACTTGACTTCCTTACAAGGGTCAACTAGTACACCGTCACACACGTACACATGTCATCAAGGCCAAGGTTTCACTGGGAGAAAACAATATTTAGTATGGGGGTTATCCCTTTAAAGGCTAAACTTAAAGATGACAGTTAAGATAATATCCTGTGAAAAGTGTGTATGATGCAAACATCTAGAGGTATGACAGCGTATAACGTAGACAGGACATGAAGCCAAGGGTCGGCTAGGTTACTTTCTAAATGTAATCTGTTACAGTTGCTACTTAACTGTCCAAAATTGGAATCAGTCATGTAATTTTTGGATTACGTAATCTGATTACTTTTGGATTACTTTCCTCCTAAGAGCCATTAGAAAAAGACAAAAAGGATCCATCAAACGCATTTGGTGTGTCATCATATGACTTGTGTTCAGACTCACTCAGGTGGAACAAACTTGAATTTGCACCTTTTTTCAATTATGAATTTAATGTCATTGGGAAAATGACAGAACGGTGTCATAATGTATTTTTTTGCAAACTGAAGTCTGAATTTAAGTAATCGTGTAGTTTTTAAAATTATCTATTGTCTGATTACAATAGTTTTGCTGGTAACATAACAGATTACATGTAACTGATTACATACTATGCATTTGGAAAAGTATTCAGACTTCTTGACTTTTTCCACATCTTGTTACTTTACAGCCTTGTTCTAAAATTGATTCAATTGTTTTTTCCCCTTAATCAATCAACAATGCTAATTTACTAAAGAAAAAAAACTGAAATATCACATTTACATACGTAAGTATTCAGACCCTTTACTCAGTACTTGTTGAAGCACCTTTGGCAGTGATTACAGCCTCGAGTCTTCTTAGGTATGATGCTACAAGGTTGGCACACCTGTATTTGGGGAGTTCCTCCCATTCTTCTCTGCAGATCTTCTCAAGCTCTGTCAGGTTGGATGGGGTGCGTCACTGCACAGCTTTTTTCTTGTCTCTCCAAAGATGTGTGATCAGGTTCAAGTCCGGGCTCTGATTGGGCCAATCAAGGACATTCAGAGACTTGGCCTGAAGCAACTTCTGCATTGTCTTGGCTGTGTTCTTAGGGTCGTTGTCTTGTTGGAAGGTGAACCTTTGTCCACTCTGAGGTCCTGAGCACTCTGGAGCAGATTTTTATCAAGGATCTCTCTGTACTTTGCTCCATTCATCTTTCCCTCGATCCTGACTAGTCTCCCAGTCCCTGCCGTTGAAACACATCCGCACAGCATTATGCTGCCACCACCGTGCTTCACCGTAGGGATGGTTCCAGGTTTCCTCCAGACGTGACACTTGGCATTCAGGCCAAAGAATTCAATCTTGGTTTCATCAGACCAGAAAATGTTGTTTCTCATGGTTTGAGAGTCCTTTAGGTGCCTTTTTGCAAACTCCAAGCGGGCTTTCATGTGCCTTTTACTGAGGAGTGGCTTACTCTACCATAAAGGCCTGATTGGTGGAGTGCTGCAGAGATGGTTGTCCTTCTGTAAGGTTTCCCCATCTCCACAGAGGAAGTCTGGAGATCTGTCAGAGTGACAATCAGGAGTCTAGGTGGTTCCAAACTTCTTCCATTTAAGAATGATGGAGGCCACTGTGTCCTTGGGGACCTTCAATGCTGCATAAATATTTTGGTACCCTTTCCCAGATCTGTGCCTCGGCACAATCCTGTGTCGGAGCTCTACGGATAATTCATTCGACCTCATGACTTAGTTTGTGCTCTGACATGCACTATCGACTGTGGCACCTTAAATCGACAGGTGTGTGCCTTTCCAAATCATGTCAAATCAATTGAATTTACCACAGGTGGACTCCAGTCAAGTTGTAGAAACATCTCAAGGATGGTCAATGGAAACAGGATGTATCTGAGCTCTATTTCGAGTATTACATCAAAGAGTCTGAATACTTATAGAAATAAATATTTAAAAAAAAAAATGTAAAACCTGTTTTCGCTTTGTCATTATAGGGTATTGTGTGTGGATTGATGATTATTTTATTTTTTAAAATACATATTTTAGACTTAGGCTGTAACATAACAAAATGTGGGAAAAGTCAAAGGGACTGAATGCACTGTATAATGGTGATGCCTTCACAGACCATGCATCAGACCATTAGTTCAAGACAGAACATGACTAGGGCTGTTGCGGTGACCCCATTACCACCACACCAGCTGACACAAGTCATGAAAGCAGTCAAATTCCAGTTGACAGTTTAGTCACAGTAAATAGGCTTCTCCAAGCTCTTATGCTGCTGCTGGTCATTAGAAGTCTACCAACTTGCTAACTGCCTGGTACTCAGCACTCTATTGTCACTCTAATCACTCTGACATCGATGCTAATTTAATGGAAAATCTATTTAAACACTTAATGAGAGCCCATGTGTTCATGTTACATAACATTTCTATAGGCTATGCAATTGCGCAAGAAAACAGAGTGATGGCCTCTTCTAAAAAGAGGAGGATCCCATCAGCTTTCTATAGGCTAGGCCTACTATATTAATTTCTCAACTTTCCTAATATCAAGCACATTCATCATATTTACAACAGGAGTATAGCCAACCTGGCTGGCATGGAAATTAACCACAGGAAAAGTGACCTCCATTCGCTATTTAAGTGCATAAATGACATGTATTTTTCCCCCTGCCCTATTTCGAGAGGTATATGATAATTGCCCATTCTAAATCAAAACAAATTTCACACGTATATTATTTAGTATATGTAAAGACAAGATAAAATCAAGAACAGTCTGATGGGTAAAAATATTAGCCTATAACTTGTGAATTATATATTATCACTTGTAAATAATGCCCAGCTTAAGAAACAATGCCTTTTTTGCAACTTTTTCGAATCAGAGTCGCACACCACATGTAGCATAGCCCATTGGCCTATATGTTTTGATAAGGTTTGTATCACAACTAAAGTGGCCAAATAACTTCTTAAAATTAAGCACATTAATTCGCATTACAAGGGGTATAGAGTCTAACTGCCATTTGCGGTCACTTTTGATAATGGTGTTTTCCCACTAATGGAACATTGGGGCTTATCTGTCATGTGCACACTGCTGCGCTTATAATGTGAATAAATAGCCTAATAGTTGATCAACATTTTAAGCTAAATGTTCTGATCTGTTGCATTTGGGATCTATCGCATCCCACAGCGGTCTCAGACTATGTTTGGAGCCACAGCCCTAGAATTGATGCCTTCACAGACCATTGACATTAATTTGAGACAGGACGTGACTCCTTCACAGACCATGCACATTAGTTTAAGAGGACATGACTGCTTCATAGACCATGCACATTAGTTTGAGACAGGACATGACTCCTTCACAGACCATGCACAATAGTCATGACGTTCAATATATCCTTGGATGTAACATTTATTACTTGAACTAGTCTAACTATCCTTAGAGACAGACTGGTTATAGGTCAGTTCTGGCAAATACAAGATGGGCTGATCCATCTTTAGCCCAGGTGGCCGGTCTAAATTGGGGATTTTGGGCAGAATAATCCCAATTTGGCTGATAATGGGTGCCTCGAGGGAAAAACAATTGGCCAGTTTAATAGCACCAAATGGGCGAGTGTGTTAGAATTGCCTGGGCCAATTTCTGGTCCCAGTTCATCCCTGAAGATTGTGCATCTCAAGTGTTCACTCTACAGTCACAAACATTACCATACTTTGAAACCAAGGAGGTTAACTGTCTCAAGGTTCATTTGAAGGCATGATTGATGGTTAGCAGACCAGAGAGGTTCATTTGAAGGTGTGATTGATGGTAAACAGACCAGAGAGGTTAAATTGAAGGCTGTATCTACTTTGTTTCATGGGTCATTTGAATTCTGCTACAGCATACAGTATCTTTCACCGCAACGTGCTCTTGGTTATCTTTACTCTTCCTGAAATCTTTGTTGAGCAAGACATTGCCTGGACTTATTAGATGGTTCAGTGGTCTGTAAAGAAGTTGAATTACAATATACTAAGGGGTTGAATTACAATATACAGTTGAAGTCGGAAGTTTACATACACTTAGGTTGGAGTCATTAAAACTTGTTTTTCAATCACTCCCCAAACTTCGTGTTAACAAACTATAGTTTTGGCAAGTCATTTAGCACATGTAATTTGTGCATGACACAAGTAATTTTTCCAACAATTGTTTACAGACAGATTATTTCACTTATAATTCACTGTATCACAATTCCAGTGGGTCAGAAGTTTACATACACTAAGTTGACTGTGCCTTTAAACAGCTTGGAAAATTCCAGAAAATTATGTCATGGCTTTAGAAGATTCTGATAGGCTAATTGACATCATTTAAGTCAATTGGAGGAGTACCTGTGGATGTATTTCAAGGACTAACTTCCAACTCAGTGCCTCTTTGCTTGACGTCATGGGAAAATCAAAAGAAATCAGCCAAGACCTCAGAAAAACAATTGTAGACCTCCACGAGTCTGGTTCATCCTTGGGAGCAATTTCCAAACATCTGAAGATACCATGTTCATCTGTACAAACAATAGTACGCAAGTATAAACACCATGGGACCACGCAGCCGTCATACCGCTCAGGAAGGAGACGCGTTCTGTCTCCTAGAGATGAACGTACTTTAGTGCGGAAAAAGTGCAAATTAACCCCAGAACAACAGCAAAGGACCTTGTGAAGATGCTGGAGGAAACCGGTACAAAAGTATCCATATCCACAGTAAAACAAGTCCTATATCAACATAACCTGAAAGGACTCTCAGCAAGGAAGAGGCCACTGCTCCAAAACCGCCAGAAAATGCCAGACTACGGTTTGCAACTGCACATGTGGACAAAGATCATACTTTTTGGAGAAATGTCCTCTGGTCTGATGCAACAAAAATAGAACTGTTTGGCCATAATGACCATTGTTATCTTTGGAGGGAAAAGGGGGAGGCTTGCAAGCCGAAGAACACCACCCAACCGTGAAGCACGGGGGTGGCAGCATCATGTTGTGGGGGTGCTTTGCTGCAGAAGGGACTGGTGTACTTGACAAAATAGATGGCTTCATGAGGCAGTAAAATTATGTGGATATGTTGAAGCAACATCTCAAGACATCAGTCAGGAAGTTAAAGCTTGTTCGCAAATGGGTCTTCCAAACGGACAATGACCCCAAGCATACTTCCAAAGTTGTGGCAAAATGTCTTAAGGACAACAAAGTCAAGGTATTGGAGTGGCCATCACAAAGCCCTGACCTCAATCCTATAGAAAATTTGTGGGCAGAACTGAAAAAGCATGTGCGAGCAATGAGGCCTACAAACTTGATTCAGTTACACCAGCTCTGTCAGGAGGAATGGGCAAAATTCACCCAACTTATAGTGGGAAGCTTGTGGAAGGTTACCCGAAACGTTTGACCCAAGTGAAACAATTTAAAGGCAATGCTACCAAATACTAATTGAGTGTATGCAAACTTCTGACCCACTGGGAATGTGATGAAAGAAATACAATCTGAAATAAGTCATTCTCTCTACTGTTATTCTGAAATTTCACAATCTTAAAATAAAGTGGTCATCCTAACTGACCTAAGACATGGAGTTTTTACTGTGATTAAATGTCAGGAATTGTGAAAAACTGATTTTAAATGTATTTGGCTAAGGTGTATGTTAACTTCCAAATTCAACTGTACTTTGTAAAGAGAGAAATCTGAGAAATCTCATCTATAACATTGCTACAAAGTCACAACCAGAATTTCTGCTTCATGATTCACTGCTACCAATCCACTGTTTGTTTTAAAATTATTTTATTCCATTGGAAATATCAACACTATATGCTTTATGTTCTGTGTGTGTCAATAGGCCATCACATAGATCAGGTTTTGTCCCAAGTGACTTTTCTGATGCATAGAAATGAGCTGTGTCATGCACCTCAGTAATTTCCCTTCATTTTCTTTTCTTTTCTGTAATTTTCCACTTTTGCAATAACAGAATGTACAACAGAATTTCATAAGGTGCTTCGTTTGGCTACATTTGAGTTGTATTCCATAAAACTTTTGCTTTTTGAAAATATGTGTTTGTAATTCTATCAGCCTAAATTCTTAAATTTATAGTATGTGGGTGTCACACACTGATTGCCAGCTGGCATCACCAAGCCTTCCCATGATGCATTGGGCTGGGCTAGCTAACAGGTGGCTCCTGGGTGACTCCTGTCCCTCTCCCCCACAGAGTCCTCCCACTCAGTGCTAACGGCTAGGACATTACAGCAGCATTAGGAGTCTGCTAACAATCATTAACACCGTAGGCTTGGGAATCAGCCATGTGGTCAGCAATGAGGAGGAGACAAATAGAGAGAGAGGGAGACCTAGAGGAGAGAAGTGGAAGACAAATCAATCATCTTTTCATAATCCATAAGGACCATAATCCATAGAACTTGAAGACAATACTGGACAAATGTCAAAGGATAATACTTATGCGAACAGACATTTCAACTCCATTGTTATGAAGGCTGTGTTTGTCAAGCCATTTGGGCTGTACAGTACCACATCTGTGCACATGTAGTTTGTTGACCAAACAGCTTGTTCCAATTACTGTTGCTGCTCAGTGCTAGATAGGTGGACAGGGCTGCCTGTGTGTTTGTTCGGGAGACGACAGACGCTTTTCATTTGGCTAGAGATGCTGTGTCGGCCATCTTGTAATTTATCTGTTTTTCTGTTGTTGTGCTAAATAGAAAGAGGGAGGAAGAGGAGGCCCTGGCGAATGGGGGGGAATCTTGTCCTCGATAAAAGTGACCTCTTTCACATGCGGCAGAGTCCCAGTTTTTTAGCAGTTTCAGGAAGAGGGAAACATCCTTACTTTGGTTCCTAGCGGAGGTAGCTAGCAAAGCTAGTTCCCTGAGAAATCTAGACATCTGTTGTCTATGAGGGTAGTAAAGGGATAGAAGGGTCGCTGTGGCCCCGGCGACACTGCAGCCTGGACTGCAGCCTAATTGGTAGAATTTGTGAGGAGCAGGGAAGGGAGGGGTGTTGGGTCGGCGGCCGAGGAGGAAGAGGGACAGGCCACCATGTTCCCACAGAATGAGTCCAAAATAAAATAACAAAAAGCAGAGGAGTCACTTAGGCAGTGAGTGCAACCTCCTCCCTCCCCCTTCCCCACTTCCCTGGGTCTATGCACCCCTTCCTCTCCACCCTAGCGAAATCCATCCTTCCCTGGGTCTATGAGCCCCTCCACCCCACCCTAGCTAAACCCATTCTCGTCTGTAATTTAGATGAATTTCTTCCACATTTTCTCTCCACATTTAGTTGTTTATCATCCCAGCTGTAGTTCGATGTCCTTGTTATTTAACTGCCCCCCCCCCCCCCCCCACTGACCCCCCATGTTTTCAACCTTGTGCTATTCAGTGGTCGAGAGGTTCGGTACCGATTAGAGCGACTGCAAATGACTCTTAATGTAGAGCAGCAGAATTAAAAGGAGGTTATGTTGCGTCTGTTAGGAAACGGTTAAGAATTGACTGGATAAAAGAAGTGATGAACTTCTAATTGACGTTGACATTTCTTCTATGAAACTGACATTGACATTTTGGAATGCAGTCAATCATACATGAACACATTCCCACTGAGGGGCTGTCAACTGAACCCATTTGTTAAAATCAAGACAGGATAGTTAATTTGCCCAAAAAATGTGACACACAACTTGGGTAACAATTGAGGATTCTTGTCATCTTTGAAGCCAGTTAGTGTTTCATGATCTGTCCTCCTCTATCTTGAAACAACAGTGTCATGTTACTTCTCGTGACCTAAATAGAAAGGTCATCGAGTCACGGCTTACATAAAATATGTTTATGGCCCAATGAATTGAGAGTTGATGACTTGCTCCGGGCGTCAAAATGAGATCAAACAATTATTATATATTAGCTCATCAATTATGTTTCGGAGAACAGACGCAAATTAGAATCAGTTACAGGTACGCGTAACAGGTCCAAACTTGCTTCACATATAAACCACCCTGTGTTGATTGAAAATGTGTGAGTGGGTGCAGCAGTTTGGCCATATAGTGATACAACTAAAAAACATAGTTTTATATTGCTGAATTGTCATGCTCCCTTTGCTATCAACAAAACACCATCAAAACAAATAACATGTCTATGAAAAAGGGGAAGGAGGAAAGGGGTTTTCCATAACCCTTACTGCCATGTTATGAGTGGAATATTGCCAATGCAAATGAGTATCTAGTTGTGATGAATGTGGGGAAGTGGAAGGAGGGAAACACTTTACAAGTTTATCAACAGGCACAAATACAGGATCATTCAGCTTTTATTGAATATTGTACAGGTTGTCATGTAAAGGAGTGAAATGTGTCAATCTAAACCCTAGCTACATAGAAGGCCAAGCTATCTCTGACATTACATTCTGAGTGTATGACAGTAAACTAACGAAACTAAGACATCCACTGGAGGCTTTCAAAAGGCCAAACAGCGACGGTGAGAACTATAAACGGTTACTTAGCTAATAACTAGTTTGTGGCTTAAGCTAACAGCAAAAAGCAACACCTGAGAGTAGACAAACATTAGCAAGAGTTTGATAGTGGAGAGAAAATAAATGAAAGCTCCTCTGGTCGAAGAGGAAGGAAGTGTTGCCGTAACCGTGCTAGACCCGTAATCAAAGACAATTGACGCAGTTCCTTGTCTCAGCTTTCAACCCCTCTGGAGAAATAAATAAATGTAACTGAAGGCAGTTACAGACAACCGCTAGCAGAGTTCAGCTACAGCAGGGTGACAGGTCTGGTCAAACAGGTTCTAAGGGAGACGCTCCTACTTGTTGGGCTGCTAGACATGACATGAGTCAAACAGCAAACTATTTGTCCAACTAGGCGGGTCTGTGTCCGAATACCCATACTAGCGTACTGGGTACATACTTAAACTGCATACTAATTTCGGTGTTTGATCTACTGTGATAGAATTCGCTTGTCTTTTCCAATTCGCGTGTTTGACAACAGCTGATAATCAGATAAATTGACGCGCTGTACCAAAATGAACGAATGGCGGGGTTCAACGCAGTTGCACATTAGATGGCGCATTTTGAGTACTAGTTTAGACATTTCACATAATATAAAATATATTTTTGCATACTATTTAGTACGCTAGTATAGGTATTCGGATACAACCAATGGTTTCTTAGTGAACAACACCGCAGGGCACAGGGTAGTAAAATAGGGATGTCAGTAGTAACACATTTCAACGAGGCGTTGGATAGCCCAGATAAGAGGTATGTTGCAGGCTTCCTACATACCATACCGTATGTGTCACTTAAGTGAAAGCTACTCTGAAATCCCGCTGTAATCTTGAGTCAAGTGTCTAACATGGATAATCGTATGATACGTTTGTTTCACATGGGGGCAGGGATTTGTGTTGTGAGAGTTGATGTGATCCATGTAAATAGACTTGCTGCATGAATCAGTGGAAGATTATTAAGCTGCCTTGCTCAAGAGTCAACACATTGAGCACCACAGCACCTTTGTTCAATCGTTTTTTTCCTCACAGATCAAAATGATCTTCCCCCTATTGTGAAACATCCAACTCACACATTTGTCAGTGTATCATATGATAAAGTAGAGATCCGCTTAAATTAGATAACACATGAAAACAACTGTTCCCCAGATGGGCATATGGATGTGAAAAGGGGGAACTTCCTAAAAAATAAAGTTCACAAAATTAACCACAGTTTTAGGGGGACAAACAGGTATGTGTGCTGTGCACCAAATGGTTAACTAAGTGAAAACATAAACTAGCAATGTTTGGCTCGGACCTGAGTGCATGACCCTCAAATGAGTCCTTCTTCTACCATTTTCATGCACCAATCCACATTCCTTATTTGTGTAGCTAAATTACTACATATAATGATGCCCAATGTTCCCATTATTTGTGGGACTCTTACTGTTTATTAATAGGAAAATCTTCACACACATGACTTGTCCATCATTTATGAAACAGAAAGCTGAAAAACAGGGTCTGTTGTACTTTGTGTGTGTGTGTGTGTGTGTGTATGCGTGTGTGTGTGCATGAGTGTGTGTGTGTGGTTGCGAGAAAGAGAGAAATGGCGAGAGGGACAGAAGTCCTCTGATAGCTCATTAATGTCTATGCAAGGCTCTATGCAAGGCTCTATGCAAGGCTCTATGCAAGGCTCTCGCCCAGAGAGAGGAGAGGAGAAAATCAACAAAGTCCTTATAACAGGGTTGTCTTTTTATTACTTTTCCTAGGACTTTAAAACAGTTTACACATATTCAAAAAGCATATCATACCCACTGCCTAACCTCTACATTATAAAAACTAACCCATTTAGAAAAGTTTAACACATTGTAAAAAGTGAAGCCATACACCAGAATGATTCCATTATTTACATATCCCATTAAATTACAACATCAATTAGAAAGTATTTACATTCAGGGTAAAGGTAACGGACAAAAAAAAAAAAACACTTCTCGAAAGAAATATAAACATTTTGCATACATAGACACACACAAACAATGAAACACATACACTCTTTCTGGTGTACTGGCTGAAAGAGATACAGTTCAGATGACAATGTCTTATTAGGGTTGGATACATTTAACATCAATATTGAATAGTTTTTGTACTGAAGGTTAGGGATATCTAATCTGGTCCAGGACTGATTCCTTTTACATTGCAAAGTTTACAAATACTAAAGGAACCAATGGGCAGTATGAGTACTTAAAGACATGGTTCAAAGTAGCAAAGAGCCCATTGCCTTTTGTCACAGCCCACAAGTAACCATCTGGTATCAAACACTGAGTAACCATCCCTGATCCAACACTGAATGGCTGCTATTGCAAATCGCCTTTAAGGTTTCTGGGGAAAACAGACAAACACACAAACAGGCTTTTTTCCAGACCTACTAAAAAAACTCCCATGAAAAAAACACAATAACACTGTACCCATTGAAGTCATTTTGAAAATTCAAGCAATGAATAAAAAACGAATGAAGTGGATTTTCTTCTCTTCCGTAGAAAAAAAGTGTCCTTTGGTAAGTCCAATGGGAACTGAGCACCGCGGAAGAGACACAGGAAATCAGAGGCTTTGCCTCCAGACAGAAGAGGGGAAAAAAGCTGAAAAGAATTCACAGCCACAGCAACCCATCTTGAAATGATGTCCTCTAGGGAAACAACAAAGTCTGCTTTCTGTTCCTTACCCCATGTCAACTAAGTCCAGACCCTTTGGCTGTGCACAATTTAAGCACCCACTACTACAGTAGGCACCAAGGTAGGTCGATCTCGCATTGAAAGCAGCCCAAAGGTGGTAGCCGGGCAAAAGTCAGTGTTATTTGAGAAACTAAACTTGTAAACATTGGCCATAATGGGGTAAAATGTTCAATTCAACTGGGCGGATACACAAATAAATCTAGAATTGGAATCATACAGATCATTTTCGCTTCTAAATATCGATGTCAAAGAAGTCCAAAGGGGAAAGGGGGGGCTGTACAGTCCAACAGAATAGTATTTCCTCATTTCCTGTGCTTCTCCATTTTGTCAGAGGCTTTGCTACCATTGTCGGAGGAGCCCTGCGTGTCGCTGCCCGAGCTCAGGTACATTTTGTCCACCTGTTTGAGGGCCTCATTCAGGTAGTTCTGGAGGGAGGTCATGGCGGCGCAGATGGCTGGCGAGCCGAAGCCGTGAGTGATGAGGCTGAAGTGGGTCAGGCAGCCCTGGATGCCCTGATCCAGGATGGGCGCCGGCCGCGTGTTCCCCAGAGGCGAACGGTCCTGAGTCAGCAGATCGGTGAACTCTTTACAGATTTGCCTGGTGAAAAAAAGATGACAAAAATGTTGATAGCGAAATGTACATGACCCATACATGGACTACTGGATTTATATATAGTTGACAATGATCCAATCAGAGAAGTACACGGTTTCATGTTGACACTATGAAATTGGGAGGTCTCAAAAGTAGCATAGTTATCAAGATGTTTTATAAATCAAGAGCAGATTGAAAACTACAGAATTTTTTTTTGAAAAACTTTGAAAACCGAGTCAAAACTTCACATACCTTCAAAACCCTGCAGGGCTTTTATGAAAATTATATCCCTTAATTTGGAGAAGAGAGACAGATAGAGAGAGACAGAATGACAGAGAGAAACTCACTTAGCAGCAAGGAGCATGTTCTTGCGGGAGTTGACCTCATTACGTTCCACGTGTGGTCGACCAAGGTATTCAGCGATGGCCTTTGCCGGGAACTCTGTCTCACACGAGTAGCCAAAATCCCTTGCTAAGTGAACGGCTTCTCCTATAAAGACAAAGACACCGTTTGAAAACTACACAAACAGATGCAAAATAAGACACCAAAACTTATCTAGGAGACCGAAATGCAAATGTGGTCTTGCTGACATACCACAGCCCACAGGGGCAATATATGTAGATAGTGGAACAGTGCAAGGAACAATAATCAGTCGTGCTCAGTCTCTTAGCTCGGGGGAAGACAAGCCACTGAGGGTGAATGTATCCCATCTTCAGGGAGGACTTCCTGCATGGTCTTTAATGGCCTGATGTGGCTAACTGCACCCGGACGGCCTGTAGCACCAAACAGAGTCACTTATTGATAAACACGCACATCACATGGGGAATGTAGCAATTCAGAAACGCTAGGCTTTAAGGTCAGTTGGCCCTCCTGGCAAGTGGAACACGTGATAACCAGCCTTGATTCAGACTTTGAAGGTCTCTCAATAACACCGGCCCCGAGTCATTCTCCTGCACCCATGTATAGGGATTAGGGAAAAGAGGGATAAAATGAAATCACACGTGGCTTTGAGAGGTTAGACGTGATTAAATTAATATTGGGCACACAGCTATGCGTCATTGTTTAGACATTGTCTAGCCGAGGTATGACTGATGAGGGCGTCAAAGATGGGATTCATAAATAAACGGAGGTGACTATTCTGCCTCAAAACAACGAACAAATCTAGACAAGAGACATCTTCATGAAATACTTCATGAGAGGAGATGGGCAGGGCCGTTGCTACATACAGTTGAAGTTGGAAGTTTACATACACTTAAGTTGGAGTCATTAAAACTCGTTTTTCAACCACTCCACAAATGTTGTGTTAACAAACTATAGTTTTGGCAAGTCAGTTAGGACATCTACGGTGTGCATGACACAAGTAATTTTTCCAACAATTGTTTACAGACAGAATATTTTACTGTATCACAATTCCATTGGGTCAGAAGTTTACATACACTAAGTTGACTGTGCCTTTACACAGCTTGTAAAATTCCATAAAATGATGTCATGGCTTTAGAAGCTTCTGATAGGCTAATTGACATAATTTGAGTCAATTGGAGGAGGACCTGCGGAAGGAATTTCAAGGACTACCTTCAAACTCAGTGCCTCTTTGCTTGGCATCATGGGAAAATCAAAAGAAATAGAAATAGAACTGTTTGGCCTTAATGACCATCTTTATGGTTGGAGGAAAAAGAAGAACACCATCCCAACCGTGAAGCACAGGGGTTGCAGCATCATGTTGTGGGGGTGCATTGCGGCAGGAGGGACTGGTGCACTTCACATGATAGATGGCATCATGAAGCAGGAAAATTATGTGGATATATTGAAGCAACATCTCAAGACATCAGTTAGGAAGTTAAAGCTTGGTCGCAAATGGGTCTTCCAAATGGACAATGACCCCAAGCATACTTCCAAAGTTGCAAAATGGCTTAAGGACAACAAAGTCAAGGTATTGGAGTGGCCACAAAGCCCTGACTGCAATCCTATAGAAAATGTGTGGACAGAACTGAAAAAGCGTGTGCGAGCAAGGAGGCCTACAAACCTGACTCAGTTACACCAGCTCTGTCAGGAGGAATGGACCAAAATTCACCCAACTTATTGTGGGAAGCAAGTTAAACAATTTAAAGGCAATGCTACCAAATACTAATTGAGTGTATTCAAACTTTTGACCCACTGGGAATGTGATGAAAGAAATAAAATCTGAAATAAATAATTCTCTCTAATACTATTCTGACATTTCACATTCTTAAAATAAAGTGGTTATCCTAACTGATCCAAGACAGGGCATTTTTACTATGATTAAATGTCAGGAATTGTGAAAAACTGAGTTTAAATGTATTTGGCTAAGGTGTATGTAAACTTCCGACTTCAACTGTATGAGTACACTGGCGGTCAGGACCACAGTATGTATTATTATTATTTTTTAATAATACTGTTGAGTGTTATAGTAGTAGAATTCACAAGGTGCAATTTCCAAACTTGATTGTCTATCAGGAGCTTTCCTCTTGTTAAATTCACTCACTGAGAGTCAGTCAATTAGCCCATGTCAGTTAAAACATTTTAGATTGGTAAATTAGTCTAGTTAGTCTAGCCAGCTAACTTGTAGTAATCATGGCTGAAATTACCCAGGGGCCCTGACTTCGAAGGGGCCCCCATTGATTTCGTTATTCACTCTAGCTTAGATACACTACACTGCCAAAAGTATGTGGACACCCCTTCAAATTAGTGAATTCAGCTGTTTCAGCCACACCCATTGCTGACAAGTGTATAGAATTTTGCCATGCAATCTCCATAGACAAACATTGGCAGTAGAATGGCCTGTACTAAAGAGCTCAGTGACTTTGAACGTGGCACCACCACCTTTCCAACAAGTCAGTTCGTAAAATGTCTGCCCTGCTAGAACTTCCCCGGTCAACTGGAAGTGCTTTAATTGTGGAGCGGAAACGTCTAGGAGCAACAACGGCTCGGCCGCAAAGTGGTAGGCCACACAAGCTAACAGAACGGGACAGTCGAGTGCTGATGCACGTAGCGTGTAAAAATCGTCTGTCCTCAGTTGCAACACAATACCGAGATACAAAATGCCTCTGGAAGCAACGTCAGCACAAGAACTGATTGTCAGGAGCTTCATGAAATGGGTTTCCATGGCCGAGCAGCCGCACACAAACATAAGATCAAAATGCGCAATGTCAAGCATCGGCTGGAGTGGTATAAAGCTCACCGCCATTGGACTCTGGAGCAGTGGAGGGCACCAATACATAGTGCCAACTGTCAAGTTTGGTGGTGGAGGAATAGTGGTCTGGGGCTGTTTTTCATGGTTCGAGCTAGGCCCCTTAGTTCCAGTGAAGGGAAATCTTAAAGCAACAGCAGACAATGAAATGCTAGACAATTCTGTGCTTCCAACTTTGTGGCAACAGTTTGGGGAAGGCCCTTTCCTGTTTCAACATGACAATGCCCCCGTATAAAGCGAGGTCCATACAGAAATGGTTTGTCGAGATCGGTGTGGAAGAACTTGACATGGCCTGCATAGAGCCCTGACCTCAACCCCATAGAACACCTTTGGGATAAATTGGAACACCGACTGAGAGCCAGGCCTAATCACCCAACATCAGTGCCCGAACTCACTAATGTTCTTGTGGCTGAATGGAAACATGTCCCCTCAGCAATGTTCCAACATCTAGTGGAAAGCCTTCCCAGAAGAGGGGAGGCTGTTATAGCATGATTTTGGAATGAGATGTTTGACAAGCACGTATCCACATACTTTTGGCCATGTATTGTATCATATTAACATGGCATAAGTCATGACAAAATGTGTAGAATTGCAGGAAATTAGCTGTAAAACGGCAACATTTTTTCCCACTCTGTAAAGCATTTGTTTACCTATTGTTAATACAATATTTTTTTCTGATAACATCTATATCTGTTATATTTTTTAATTGAGCTGAGTTAATGTGAATGAATGTGTATCGGCTAATTGTATAGCTAATAGACTATGTGTTTGTAGATCGACTGAGGTGAATGAAGCTGCAGTACCCAATGTGATAATGGCTTGGGTCATTTTAGTTTTTTTGCCATTCTCCAAATAGCATTTTAGAGTTATTAAATTGTATAGAAAACCCCACCCATACCAACACACACTCACACACATTAAAACTCACACCCTGGCTACAGCTCTGGAGATGTGTACTGTGTGGTGATTTCACATGTTCCCTTTACATCTTTGAAGAGTTTGTGTGATCTGTAAGACAGGAAGATTACAAGCTACACATTTCTTTGGTCATGTGTGTTGTATTAGATAGTGTCACAGCCGTAATAGACAGGCCTGGACTCGATAAAGTTTCAGGGCTATTCTTGTGCTCTTCGGTCTTGCCAGCTTCTTGATAACCTCAAAATATCACCAAGACAGTCAGTGTGGATAACGTCAACGCTGCCTTGATATTCAAAGACAGAGGAATGCCAGCAAGAACTCAAACAGATTGGTCACAGCCATTTTGACCAAAAAGGAATAAATTACAAGAAAAGTACTAGCCACGGTTACTATATACTATATACAGCCAGTATTATAGTAATAATGCTTAGGGATCTCAACTTTTCTGTTTATCATAGAAATGCTGTATAATGAATAGATAGATGGTAGAAACATCATGGGTGTAAGCAACGGTGTCTGATCACCATCTCAGACAACTTAATCAGATATTGCTGATCACATCTCTCCGTGCATAATATGTGCAATAATCAATTCAATTGACAGACCATTTTTGGACAAGCCAGCTTGTTCAAAGAGTAAAGATGGAGATGAGTTCTATGCATTGTATTTCTATGGTGTTATATATTAAGACCACTCTAGGGCACATTTTGCCACAGTTTAAGTTTGAAGAGGAAATTGAGCGGCGTACCTTCTACCAGTGCAGTTAACAGGGTGACGTTAGCAGCCTTTCTCCTTCCAGCGGGCAGGTTGAGCCCAATCTTGTCCAGCTTCTCTCTCAATGACCGGCCACCATTTTTAGACTTGGCTCTGTAGGAAAAATAGCGTCATCATTAATTGACAATATGTAAGCTTTCTTTTTTTTTCTCTCTCTCTGTCTCTCTGTCTCTCTGTCTCTCTGTCTCTCTGTCTCTCTGTCTCTCTGTCTCTCTGTCTCTCTGTCTCTCTCTCTCTCTCTCTCTCTCTCTCTCTCTCTCTCTCTCTCTCTCTCTCTCTCTCTCTCTCTCTCTCTCTCTCTCTCTCTCTCTCTCTCTCTCTCTCTCTCTCTCTCTCTCTCTCTCTCTCTCTCTCTCTCTCTCTCTCTCTCTCTGAAATGTCCTTGTTTTTAAAAGAAAAGCAAACAAAACATCACTCCTGTGTTCCAATGGCACGTTGAGTTAGCTAATCCAAGTTTATAATTTTAAAAGGCTAATTGATCATTAGAAAACCCTTTTGCAATTATGTTAGCACAGCTGAAAATGGCTGTACTGATAAAAGAAGCAATAAAACTGTTCTTCTTTAGACTAGCTGAGTATCTGGAGCATCAAAATTTATGGGTTCGATTACATACTCAAACTGGCTTTTCTATGCAACTCTGCCTAGAAGGCCAGCTTCCCGATGTCACCGCTTCACTGTTGAAGTTGAGACTGGTGTTTTGCGGGTACTATTTAATGAAGCTGCCAGTTAAGGACTTGTGAGGTGTCTGTTTCTCAAACTAGACACTCTAATGTACTTGTCCTCTTGCTCAGTTGTGCACCGGGGCCTCCCGCTCCTCTTTCTATTCTGGTTAGAGCCAGTATGCCCTGTTGTGTGAAGGGAGTAGCACACAGTGTTGTACGAGATCTTCATTTTCTTGGCAATTTCTTGCATGGAATAGCCTTCATTTCTCTGAACAATAATAGACTGACCAGTTTCAGAATAAATCAAACTGTAATCGAACTCACAAATGCTGATGCTCCAGATACTCAACTAGTCTAAAGAAGGCCAGTTTACTTCTTTAATTAGCACAACAGTTTTCAGCTGTGCTAATATAATCACAAAAGTGTTTTCTAATGATCAATTAGCCTTTTAAAATTAGAAACTTGGATTAGCTAACACAACGTGCCATTGGAACACAGGTGTGATGGTTGATGATAATGGGCCTCTTTACGCCTATGTAGATATTCCATAAAGAAATCTACTGTTTCCAGCTACAATAGTCATTTACAACATTATCAATGTCTACACTGTATTTCTGATCAATTTGATGTTATTTTACTGGACAGAAAAGTGCTTTTCTTTCAAAAACAAGGACATTTCCTAGTGACCCTAAACTTTTGAACGGTAGTGTATATACAGTTAAAGTCAAAAGTTTACATACACTTAGGTTGGAGTCAATAAAACTCGTTTTTTAACCACTCCCCAAATCTCTTGTTAACAAATTATAGTTTTGGCAAGTCGGTTAGGACATGTAATTTGTGCATGACACAAGTCATTTTTCCAACAATTGTTTACAGACAGATAACTTCACTTATAATTCACTGTATCACAATTCCAGTGGGTCAGAAGTTTACATAAACTAAGTTGACTGTGCCTTTAAACAGCTTGGGAAATTCCATAAAATGATGTCATGGCTTTAGAAGCTTCTGATAGGCTAATTGACATAATTTGAGTCAATTGGAGGAGGACCTGTGGAAGGAATTTCAAGGCCTACCTTCAAACTCAGTGCCTCTTTGCTTAACATCATTGGAAAATCAAAAGAAATCAGACAAGACCCCAGGAAAAAAATTGTAGACCTCCACAAGTCTGGTTCATCCTTGGGAGCAATTTCCAAACGCCTGAAGGTACCATGTTCATCTGTACAAACAATAGTATGCAAGTATAAACACCATGGGACCACGCAGCCATCATACCGCTCAGGAAGGAGACGCGTTCTGTCTCCTAGAGATGAGCGTACTTTGGTGCGAAAAGTGCAAATCAATCCCAGAACAACAGCAAAGGACCTTGTGAAGATGCTGGAGGAAACCGGTACAAAAGTATCTATATCCACAGTAAGAATAATCCTATATTCGCATAACCCTAAAGTCCACTCAGCAAGGAAGAAGCCACTGCTCCAAAACCGCCATAAAAAAGCCAGACTACGGTTTGCAACTGCACATGGGGACAACTATCATACTTTTTGGAGAAATGTCCTCTGGTCTGATGAAACATCAATAAAACTGTTTGGCCATAATGACCATCATTGTGTTTGGAGGAAAAGGGGGGAGGCTTGCAAGCCGAAGAACACCATCCAAACCGTGAAGCCCGAGGGTGGCAGCATCATGTTGTGGAGGTGCTTTGCTGCAGGAGGGACTGGTGCACTTCACAAAATAGATGACATCATGAGGAGTAATATTATGTGGATATATTGAAGCAACATCTCAAGACATCATTCAGGAAGTTAAAGCTTGTTCGCAAATGGGTCCTCCAAATGGACACTGACCCCAAGCATACTTCCAACGTTGTGGCAAAATGGTTTAAGGACAACAATTTCAAGGTATTGGAGTGGCCATCACAAAGCCCTGACCTCAATCCTATAGAAAAATAAAAGCGTGTGCGAGCAAGGAGACCTACAAACATGACTCAGTTACACCAGCTCTGTCAGGAGGAATGGGCCAAAATTCACCCAACTTATTGTGGGAAGCTTGTGGAAGGCTACCCGAAACGTTTGACCCAAGTTAAACAATTTAAAGGCAATGCTACCAAATACTAATTTAGTGTATGTAAACTTCTGACCCACTGGGAATGTGATGAAAGAAATAAAAGCTGAAATAAATAATTCTCTCTACTATTATTCTGACATTTTACATTCTTACAATAAAGTGGTGATCCTAACTGGCCTAAGACAGGGAATTTTTACTCTGATTAAATGTCAGGAATTGTGTCAAATGTATTTGGCTCAGGTGTATGTAAACTCATACACTCAAACTCAAACTCGGGTATATGTATATGTATATATTATGTATATTATCTTTTTGGGGGGGGAAACTTAATATACTTTAAAATGACTGAAACCAAATAGAAACTGTGTAAAAATTATAATGGACCTACATTCATACAGTTTATTGACTGTGTCCAGCTTGCCAAATAATCACTAATATGAAATCTAGACTATCAGGGAACCTTTTTAGTGCGGCCCTCCGGGCATCTTTGAAGACCGAATGTGGCCCCCGGGGAAAAATTTGTTTGACAAATCTGCTCTAACTTTAGAATTTAGCATGTTCCATTCTATAGGCTATTTGTGATGGAATGGTTTTTCTATAAAGAGCAGAGACAGCAACTCCAGACTTCCTGTCACCCTAACTCCAGACTTCCTGTCACCCTAACTCCAGACTTCCTGTCACCCTAACTCCAGACTTCCTGTAACCCTAACTCCAGACTTCCTGTCACCCTAACTCCAGACTTCCTGTCACCCTAACTCCAGACTTCCTGTCACCCTAACTCCAGGCTTCCTGTCACTTTGAGAGAGCATAGGAGTGAAAGGCCCATCCCTGAAGGAGGCCTCATCATACACTTTTGAAAACAAATAAATCAAATGAAAAAGAGCCTCCGATACCCTTCCTGACCTAAAAAAAAATAAAACACTGACACAAATTATGTTTTTCCCGCCTTCAGCACATAGCAGGGAAATCACACACACACACGATTCAGTTTTCCGCATGACTGATTGGCAGGCTTCGCTCCGTCTTTGGTGGGTGAGAGAGACAGCGTCTTTGGGGAGGCATGTGTGTGACTGCCTCCCTCTCTCCACAGCCCCCACTTTATCCTATCGCTTCATGACCTACTTAACAGTGTCTCAGTGTGTGTGTGTGTGTGTGTGTGTGTGTGTGTGTGTGTGTGTGAGAGAGAGAGAGGCGTTTAACGTCTGTGGCACTGGCAGGGGCACATGGGAAGTGAGAAACATGCCTTCCCAGCAGAAACAGGCAGGGGCCCTGGTCAGAATCCCATAGTCCCTCAACAGACTGCCTGCTGACATATGGGGCACAAGGTCAACTACTCATCAGCAATTAAAATAGCCCTGCAACCCCCCTGAACACACACTCTGTCTCTCTCGCTCTCTCATATACTGGTGCTAACTACTCTGATGTAACCTTTCCCCAAAGCGAAGTACCAGGAATTGCAGAGTATACAGAAAGGTAGTCAAGATGCTTTCAACCACACAATTACTAAAGAGGAACGGCTGCTTTTAGAGAACCACCTTTTTTACGTATCCGTCAATGTTGCTTTACTGACCTACTGTCTGTCTATGAACCAGGTCGGAACTTTTCTTCTCACTACAGACCTGCGAATGATACCAAGCTTTCATCATGTTTAGTATCCAGCAGCACCCTGAAGCACTGTGCCTTCACAAAGTATTCATACCCCTTAACTTCGTCCACATTTGTTGTGTTACAGCCTGAATTCAAAATGGACAAAAATATATATTTTTTAAATGCCCTTTAATGACAGAGTGAAAACAATGCTTTTAGAAATGTTAGCAAATGTATTGAAAATACATATATATGTCATTTAATCTAGCATGCACAACCCTGAGTCAACACATCTGAAGTAGCTCACTATTTAAAAATATATATATATTCTAAAAACCTTGTTTTGCTTTGTCATTATGGGGTATTGTGTGTAGATTGATGAGTTGTATTTATTTTTTATCCATAAGGCCGCAGGGTAACAAAATGGGGAAAAAGTCAAGGGGTCTGAATACTTTTCGATTGCACTATACATCTGTATCTCACTAGCAGCTGCATTATCCAACTTTTTATTTGTATTTTCTACCTTCATTTAACTAGGCAAGTCAGTTAAGAACAAATTCTTATTTTCAATGATAGCCTAGGAACAGTGGGTTAACTGGCTGTTCAGGGGCAGAACAACAGATTGTCAGCTCGAGGATTCGAACTTGCAACCTTTAAGTTACTAGTCCAACGCTCTAACCACTAGGCTACCCTGCTGCCACAGGGACATCTCTCGGAGACATGCATGTTATGTTATGTGTTGTATGGACATCTCTCGGAGACATGCATGTTATGTGTTGTATGGACATCTCTCGGAGACATGTATGTTATGTTTTGTATGGACATCTCTCGGAGACATGCATGTTATGTGTTGTATGGACATCTCTCAGAGACATGCATGTTATGTGTTGTATGGACATCTCTCAGAGACATGCATGTTATGTTTTGTATGGACATCTCTCAGAGACATGCATGTTATGTTATGTATGGACATCTCTCAGAGACATGTATGTTATGTTATGTATGGACATCTCTCGGAGACATGTATGTTATGTGTTGTATGGACATCTCTCGGAGACATGCATGTTATGTTTTGTATGGACATCTCTCGGAGACATGCATGTTATGTTTTGTATGGACATCTCTCGGAGACATGCATGTTATGTGTTGTATGGACATCTCTCGGAGACATGCATGTTATGTGTTGTATGGACATCTCTCGGAGACATGCATGTTATGTTTTGTATGGACATCTCTCGGAGACATGCATGTTATGTTATGTATGGACATCTCTCAGAGACATGCATGTTATGTTTTGTATGGACATCTCTCAGAGACATGCATGTTATGTTATGTATGGACATCTCTCAGAGACATGCATGTTATGTTATGTATGAACATCTCTCAGAGACATGCATGTTATGTTATGTATGGACATCTCTCAGAGACATGCATGTTATGTTATGTATGGACATCTCTCAGAGACATGCATGTTATGTTATGTATGGACATCTCTCAGAGACATGCATGTTATGTTATGTATGAACATCTCTCAGAGACATGCATGTTATGTTATGTATGGACATCTCTCAGAGACATGCATGTTATGTTATGTATGAACATCTCTCAGAGACATGCATGTTATGTTATGTATGAACATCTCTCAGAGACATGCATGTTATGTTATGTATGGACATCTCTCAGAGACATGTATGTTATGTTTTGTATGGACATCTCTCAGAGACATGCATGTTATGTTATGTATGGACATCTCTCAGAGACATGCATGTTATGTTATGTATGGACATCTCTCAGAGACATGCATGTTATGTTATGTATGAACATCTCTCAGAGACATGCATGTTATGTTATGTATGGACATCTCTCAGAGACATGCATGTTATGTTATGTTTTGTATGGACATCTCTCAGAGACATGCATGTTATGTTATGTATGAACATCTCTCAGAGACATGCATGTTATGTTATGTATGGACATCTCTCAGAGACATGCATGTTATGTTATGTTATGTATGGACATCTCTCAGAGACATGCATGTTATGTTATGTTTTGTATGGACATCTCTCAGAGACATGCATGTTATGTTATGTGTTGTATGGACATCTCTCAGAGACATGTATGTTATGTGTTGTATGGACATCTCTCAGAGACATGCATGTTATGTTATGTTTTGTATGGACATCTCTCAGAGACATGCATGTTATGTGTTGTATGGACATCTCTCAGAGACATGCATGTTATGTTATGTTTTGTATGGACATCTCTCAGAGACATGTATGTTATGTGTTGTATGGACATCTCTCAGAGACATGCATGTTATGTTATGTATGGACATCTCTCAGAGACATGCATGTTATGTTATGTATGGACATCTCTCAGAGACATGCATGTTATGTTATGTTTTGTATGGACATCTCTCAGAGACATGCATGTTATGTTATGTATGGACATCTCTCAGAGACATGCATGTTATGTTATGTTTTGTATGGACATCTCTCAGAGACATGCATGTTATGTGTTGTATGGACATCTCTCAGAGACATGCATGTTATGTGTTGTATGAACATCTCTCCATGATTTCCTAAATATACCAAATCAGCTGGAACGAAATGAGTGATCCTTTGAGCTGCTGTCAACCATATTTTAACAGACTAGATGTTGGCCATTGTTCACAATTGCATCCAATGAAAAAACAGTAACACCTGTCATTCTAATACATTATGATGCAGTTATAATGCATTTTTTTTTTTTTTTTTTACTAGGCAAGTCAGTTAAGAACAAATTCTTATTTTCAATGACGGCCTAGGAACAGTGGGTTAACTGCCTGTTCAGGGGCAGAACAACAGATTGTCAGCTCGGGGATTCGAACTTGCAACCTTTAAGTTACTAGTCCAACGCTCTAACCACTAGGCTACGCTGCCGCCCCCATTTGTTTATTAAACCTTTGGGGCAACACTTTACCAGGTATAGCACATTATGATTGATGTTATATTGCTTTGCAAGACCTGTCATAAGCACGTTTCACACCCTTAAAATGTCTTGTAACCATCTCATAATGAATTCATATTGTGTGGATACTGACCTACGTAGGACTCCCCCTAGCAAAGAGGCGTTGAGGCATTCGGGAGGAGACAGGCGCCGCTGCACCTCTGCCACAGTCACCTTGTACTTGGAGGTGGAGCTGAGAAGCGAGAGACGTCCAGGCACTGAGCAGAACACCTCGGTGGGGTTGGACACCATGCCTAACAGGGACTCCTTCTGGAAGGGCAGGCCCAATGAGTTGCCCTTGGGGAGGGACAAGGGGCCTGGGGAAGGGGTGGAGAGAGAGAGGAGAGGTTAGTATGAGTGTTGGTTAATAATGTTAATAATGTTAATAATGTTAAGATGAATTATAATGAGAGGAAAAGTACTAGGAAAAGTTGGAGTATCAAGGTTAATGTAGAGTATCTTTACTGTCCCATTGGAAATGATGGTTTGCAGAGAGGATAGACAGACATTAGACAACATTATTGGACTTTATGGAGGCTGTGCTACATTGTAAACATGTTATGGGTGAAGAGACTGTTTCTTTGAGAAATTCCTAGAAAATGTTTAGTTTTTTAAAAGGATTTGATTCATCAAGACTGGCTGCATTTGCCGACAGTTGTAAAAATCCCTCTCCACTGTCTGTTGTCGCCCCACAGTGCAGCTTGGATTCCAACTTTAACATGCTTTCTCTTATAATAAACTGTGAAATGTAACATCATCATAATGATTTGTAAAAAAAAATCTATATAACTCAGAATTATTACATGTAAACAACAAACCTGTTTCCTTTGCGGAAGCCAAGATGTACACCATAAGTGGCCATTCACTAAATAACTATGATGAATTGGTGTGTTTTTCACCAACAGTCATTCCTGAGGTTTCACAGCTAAAAGTCCCCTCATTCCTACCACCCACTGACATGACATCCACACGTATACACAACTGTTCCATGCTACTTCACAGAGAGTCCCTTCTCCCTGCCTGGCCGTAGACCAACCCTGTCGCTACTTCTAATTGAGTGACTAAAATAAAGACTTGTTTTACAGAAACATGGCCCAAATTGGAGGTCCATTTTGGATCAAACGTTCAATGGTCTGTAGCTTCTAATCGAGTGGATAATAAGAACCTAACCTAAAAACTTCTGTTGTACGGCAACAGGGCCCAAACTGGCAAACTGGGTGGCCATTTTAGATCAAAACTTCAAGGGTCAAACAACACAAATCACACCCAGACAAACATACAAGTACACTACATATACCTTCATCCTCACCCGCAAGAATGCCCCCCTCATAATAAGTCCTCTGTAAGCGATCAAGGTTTCTGCCCCCTCGTAGTCCTAGTACTGAGACAAGAATCACAAAGGGGGAGAAAATGACAATTTAGAGCTCATCTATAGGGTACAAGCCTAAGAGTGAAGTATTGCTGCCGCCGTTTACAAGAATGTAGGCTACCCACAGTCTGACCTTGAGTGGAAGATCAATAAAGTGAGCCAGCACACACTGTACCGAAGACTATATGTCCTTTATCGTGCTGTACAACTTGCTACCTCCTTAATATTGTAATTTTTTTTCTCGGCTTGTCGAATTGATTTAAAACTAATCATCAAAAATGTCCACCAATTTAATACAATCCAAAATGGCTGCCATTGAGAAAAATATGCAAAACGAAGCATTGATACCATTTAGGTAGCTTTAACACAAATGCTTATACTGTAGCTGGATTTAATATTTTATTCAAGCTTTCAACTGCCTAAAAAAATGGCCATCAAAAATGCGGCAGATTTTTGTACTAATTTTTGTACATGTAGGCTTTATTACAGAAAATATATTAACTATTCTTTACCGTCCTTGCCAATGTTGCAAAGGAAATTCACACAAACTCTTGTCAAGCACCACATCACAATAATGTTATCTACCATCACAGTTCCTGAACCTGTATGTTCACAGTGATGTTGTTTTAACAAATCTCACTAACATTTATTATCAATTTACTATTAATATGATAACCATGAATTCAACATCTACAATTCATTAATCTATACATTCATTCGGTTACAAAGGTGGTGCAGAATTTCAAATTAACGCACAAAATGACTGAATGAAAGACTGTTGAGGGTAGGGCCTACTAGATAACACTGAATCCTACTCATTCAAAATATTTCATGTCCCAACAAATGACTGAATTGTCCTTTGCATGCAAGGAGGATGCCACACCCCAGCTAAAGCTGGTTCTGCAGAAAGTCAGCCAGCGAGTCTCAAGAAGAGCAGCGACCCATTGGACTGCTTTCAACTGGAATTCAAAAGGAATCGAATGCACCAGCTTAGACCTCTAAAGACTTTCCAAAGCGCTCCCTCTCCCTCTCTCTCTCAATGCAGTATTTCAACGGTTGCACAATGTCCTCAGTCCCATCTTGTCAGCCATAGGCTGCCATTTTGAAAAGGTTATTTTTCTGATGTTCTATTCAAACAACCTCAGCACAGGAATCCACAGAGGACCAAACTAGGCTTAGCTAAGTGAACCTCATGACTACTGGGATTATCAATGTATGTACCAACAAGTACAACTACCAGCCTTTCCTATTCAGATTTTCTATCATCAAATGCAAAGACATGTAACTGTACAAATAATTGCTAAATATTTGTAGAAGTAGAATTTTCCAGGTACAGTATGCACTTAGTAACAAGCAATCTCAGCTATGGAGTAAATGTAAACAGCTCTCAATGTTTCTCTATTGCATTCTTGTTACCTGTTGCACACCAATTTCTGGCACTGTGCCCTTATACATCAAGCATGTGTAACTCACAAACCAGTAAGGGAATATTGTATTGAAATTGTGAAAGCATTTCTCATATGTCAATATATTGTAGGCTACATATTTGGAAAGTAAAATAAACCCACCTTTTTTGATGACTGTCTGATCTGCCATTATAATACTGTGGTCTTCTACATGCTGAAAAATAAGTAAAAAAGCAAAATGTAATACTTATTCTTAGAATAATAATTAAGGGAGTTAACTATGAAATATGACATTTACATTCCATTCATGACAATGAAACCATGCCTTTCCTTTGCAAGTCTATTTAGTTTTAGCCTGACCATTGTTTTAGACAGCATGCCTCATTCAATTTCACCCAGACAACAAAATCACAATCAAATCACTCACTTGAACATCATCCAGGCCATGGCCCATTTCATGCAGTCCTATGTTATCACCAATGATGGTTGACTCAATGCTATGGGCGTGAGGCGGTAACAGCTCTGGCCGACGGAAGCCTTCTCTTCTCAACCCGGACGAGCCGCCGTCCAGGCCCAGAATCTGGCTCGCGAGTCCGCTTCGCGAATGAGGTCCCAGTCCTTCTTGACCATGTCGCCCCGGCCATGACTGCTGTTGGTTAGAGGACGACTGGTGTATGGAGTTAATGTTGAAAGGGTCGCCGAGGTGCGAGTAGGGGTCACTGGACTGGGGGTATGATATAGGCTGGTATGGAGGTGGGAAGTACGGGGGTTGGAAGTCTGAGTTGGCGGAGTGGGAGAGGGACGGCGATGGGCTGTAAATGTGCTGGCTCACTGCGGGGAGGTGAGGTAAGCGGGGGTTCCCATTGCTACTCCCGTCGTGCCTTTCCTGGGAACAGAAGAGAGACCTTAGTTTAGGTTGATAATGATATAGGGATAAATTATAATATATTGTGCCCCTTGTCAATTAGACAAATCCGTAGTGAATCAACAGTCCTCGACAGAATTTATTGGAAAGACAACTGTGTTGACAGCTAAGCCTGATGCAGATTTATTTTTCACCATCGATTAGGAAAACATTTGGTGAAATGTTTTACACATTCATGCATAATATTTAGAGGCCGAAATGAATCTATATATATATATATATATATATATATATATATATATATAATGTTATTTCAGTACACAATTATCAGAAGAAGGCTGCTTAGAACAACCTTGAAAAGGAAGACATGGTTTCACAATTCAAAGTAAAAATGCATATTTTGTTGCACAGAAAAATATCTCAAATAATTGTCTTATTTCTGATAGCATGCAATCTACCTGGACTGTTGTGATATTGCTGTTACCACATCACCTCTCAAAGGACAGTCTGGAGGGGACTATTTTACTACCCTTGTGGCCTATATTATTATTAATAATAATAACAATAATAACAACAATACTTTGGTAATTGTAATTATTGTAATTGTAATTAGTAATTGTAATTAACCTGACTCAGCTCAGAACAATAGGCCTGCCTAAGTAAATCAAAAAGCTTTATACTATCACCTAAATCCAACTCAAGTAACACAAAATATACTTTATTTAACACAAAATAAAATGTTATTTATTGAAATCAAACCGCGTGTCGTCAGTAGTCGAGATACTGCGGAAAGAGTAGCCCATCTGGAATAGCCTATATACAACTTCTAATGTTACATTAAGAAACATATTTAGGCTACCATTCAAAGAAGAAGAAAACACTCGACGATGAAAAATAGCATAAGCTAACCACTGATCTTTCTTTTTCAAAATATGCTTCCTAGTTATAACCATTTCCCATGAAAATACTTTTCATTCCGTCAAACTTTTATCAAGTACTGTATCTAAAAGGGATTGCCGCGCGACAAATATCTATAAACAAAAAGACTACCCATTAAAGACGCGATAAAGCGATGGGGCGCATGAGGGCCACAATATTTTATTATGAAATAATGTTCTTCCATATTTTCTAAACTTGTTGAAGCGTAATGCCGTGCGGTTTGTGTAGCTAAAACTCACCTCACAGTCATCCTCGTACTTCACGTTATCTGCTAGTTTCCACAGCATAGTTTCTGACAGACAAAAGCTTAAACCAAGAAGGCTGACCAGGTAAATTGGTGGTCGTCTACGAGTTAATCCAGGTGGGAAACAAAGTAAGACTGTAGCCCACTTCCTAGAAATCACGAATAGACTTATTCAACTCGAGTGGGGCTGCGGTTCCTTGAAGCGCACTGACGTTGGAGCGTGATTCGGGCGGCTATCAACATAAATCTTAACAGCAACTATGAGTAAAAACAGTTTTTCAAGCAAGATCCCTTCCAGTAGTAAGCGGTAAGCAGTTACGCAGTGACTATGGGACGAGGCGCTGAATATATGAAACTCGACTCCCTCTGACGGACAAAGTGATGATGTTCAAACCTTTGCTCCTTACTGAATCCGCTTGAAAGTATGTGTACTATATTTACATAGGTTAGATATTTTTAGGGGGCGTGCCTTTGTCGTGATGTCATCTTGAATATGGCCGAAGACAAAGTTTGCTGATTGGTTAATATTGGAATAAGGAGCCAATCATATTGCTGTCCGTCTGCAGTTGCTCTCTTGACAAAAACATTATAGGCATATACTTTCGATAATAATGTTTTATTATTATTATTATGCTATTATTGGTAATTGTGGCCGAATAACTGAATGCAGAATAATGCATAGCCTATAATAATATCATAGTTAGAAACCTTGATTTAAAAAATACTGTAAGTGATAACAATAGCCTATGAATGTAATCGAGAAAATTAATATTTTTTAGCCATGTTAAGTTAACTAAAAGATCTTCAATAGAAATTTGCAAAACAATAGCCAATATAATAATGATAGTTTTAACCATGTTTTGAGGCTATACCGTGTTTGTTTACATTTACGTTGTTAACAAACACTGGAGAAAAAAGCGTATATTTGGGGTTCTGACAGTTGAACTAAACTCGCGATGCATTTATAGGTTATATTCTTCAAGAATCAATGGGTCAGAATTGGATCTACGATTCCAGTTTTAATAAAGCAAGAGTCAACGCGCTCATGTAAAATATTCCGATTTCCATCCTAAACATTTTAAATAATTGACAGCTAGACTACTTATACGTACTTAAAAAGGAATAGCTGGGGCTTTACCTTGACGTTTGGTACCTTCACAACCTTAAAGCCCCAAGGCTTAAAAGCATAGTTCTTCTTCAAACCACTAAGCACCAGGCATCTCAACGAAAATCTCCCCCTTAGAGCTTCATTAACATTTTAGGTGGAGCATTGCAATGTCCAAAATAAAGGTGTCCTTGATGTTTGGATATGCATAACTTCACGCAAAAAGGGAGTTATAGCCTATTTTAAAGACCATATTTGTGTTTTTCTTTTTGTTGTTTCCAATATCATTGTGAAATATGATTTAACCTATAGATACAGCAGTTAGTTAAGCTAAGGGTTTGAATAATTTTCTGTCTGATAATTGCTTATATGCATGGAAAAACAATACACGTGTCTTTATCATTAAGGTTTTGGGAATGCGTAATAATGATTCGACGCCTGGGAAACAATAACGTTTGGGGAAGATCAGCTCACCCATGAACGACGCAGTGGCTTTAAGCTGCGTGTGCTTCTTCTGAGCGTGTTAAGATATGAACCAGAAATGAATGCTCACTAATTAAGGGATGTTTACATCGCGGTGGCAGAGAGTAAATGAGGTTAGACACGCAATAATTGCCTATCCGTTGTGTTTTGAACAGGGGTTTTTATCATGTCAATGACAATCATGGCAATGCCAATTCGTTTAAACAAGAACTCTTGACAGAAAACCCCATTTTAAAGTAGGCCTAAATTGTTATCCATAAAGGCAATTAGTTACAAGTGTTAGGCTTCACGTGGGCCATGTGGTTTAGCGTAAATATGAAATCCTCTTTCGAAATAGAACAAACACGTAGGTGAATTATGCAAAAATTATGTCACACTGAAGAAGCTAAACTCATGTAGAATATATAGTCTATGTTTGACTATATTCAGAGACAAATTACCAATTTTTATGGACATGCAACATCAAGGTAACAGAGTTTCTATTAATAGTCTAATATTATTTAGGCTACTAGTTTATTAGTGTAGCCTATATATATATTTTTTTTAAAGGTGCACATTTGGTCTAGGCTATAGGCAACTGAGTATTGTGAGACATAATGTTCTTGAAACGAATATTGGCAACTGGTTTACCAGAAAACCAGTTGCCAATATGAACTATAAATCTGAGTTGACGTCGGTTATATATTTTTTAAATCATACACGATATGTAATGACCAAGGTGTATGGCAAATGTAGGCCTATGACTATCTCTTCTGCAGGGCTTTAACCTCCGAAGTCGTGAGCACCCGAGTATTTCAATAAATCAACGTTATAGGGTCTATTATCATAATTATTGGTTTAATAATAATAATTAATTGAAATTGTATATTTAGCAATAGTAAAGCCGCTATCAATGAACGCGCAGTAGCCTAGTACAAACGACCACAAGGTCCTAAAAACCTGTATCCTATCATTTAATGTAACGTGCTGACTTATTAGGTCAAAAGATAAACAAGTAATAGTCATAATCATTTTAAATAAAAAGCTAAACAAGCATTTGCTTACCCGCCAGTCTGATTCGAGCCTCTCGAGTAAAGACATCTGTGAGGATCGCGGTATAATTCCAGTGGAAAGGCTATGAAAGAGAGAATTCGCAAGTCTATATTGCTGAATTCACCTGGTTCTCTTGGAATGCGCATGCGCCCTGCATGGTAATGCACCTGAGAGAAACCCTATGCACATTCCTGTGATAGGCCTACTCTTAAGGTTGTTCGATGTTCCTACATATCTCTACACATTCGAGGATAGCCTAAACGACTCGTATGGAAGTGCATCTTCATAGAATAAACGCATTTAAACCATCAGAGGAGCTTCTGAATAGCCAATAGGCTTATTTATTTTAGTTTTTTTCCATTTCAATTAACTACAGTTACATTATATTTTCCAATGTGTTTTGTGGATTCCTTAGGCCTTCATATAAACGTTAAACGTATTTTAGCCTATCGTAAACTTGTGTAGGGTAGGCCTAATTATTAACACAATACAGAAAGGTCGCTGGTTGGAAAACCCTCGCCGACTAGGTGAGAAATCTGTCGATGTGCTCATGAGCAATACACTTAACCCCAATTGCGCGTAAATCGCTCTAGATACGAGTCTGCGAAATTACTCAAATGTGAAATGTACAGAGATTCAAATTTGTATCCTGAAATAGTCGCAACTCCAAAGCCTAGTGCCAGAGGATAACCAAAACTCTTTATTGCAAAGGATAGCTTGCAGCGAAATACCGAGAATTGCCGGCTACAACATCAAGAAAGTTGCATTGATGCGTTCCAAGTTTCGTTCAACGAACGACTGAAGGCTTATAAGGCTAGCCTTTACTGTGACAAAGTAATGACTTAGGTGAATAAATGCGTTGGTCGCTCTATTTTATTTGATCCATCTTTAAGGAATACATTAAGATGCGTATGAACATACAGTATCTGTAAAAAAAAACGGAATAATTTACAAAACATTTACAATATAGAAATGACAAGGGCAAAGACTATCTAATTTATTTACTTGAATGGGAAACAGAATTTCCCCAATGTGACTTTTTCTAGAGGTCATAGGTGACATTTGCACAATCGTTGGCCAAAGAGCTGATATGATTGGTCAAAAGACCAATCAGTGAAAAAAAAAGATCAGAATTGGTCTACCTGCGTAAACGCATATCCTAAATTAGTTGACTCTAGCCATCTGTAGAGTAGAATTCCAGAGGTCTGTCTACTCTACACTAAGCAGATTCTGAAGGCAAAGTTAAACCTCTGCTCCCATCTTGTGGCTTGACTCAATTATTAAAGCCAAGTATATATTTTTTTCTGCGCTATCAATGTTTCCGTCACACTTTTGTGTGACCCTAAAATACATATTTGCACTCCATTTTGGGTACATTTCACACTTTCATGGTGTGTCCTAGAATAAAAAATAATGTAATATTAATTTAATATGAATTGAAATATAAAGAAAACCCTTTAACTCCAACACAAACCTGAAAACACAGAACATGAGACAAGGCAGTAATTTGGGGATATAACTAAAATACCAGCAGAAGGGAACAAATTGATTGTTTCATTCGACTTAATGCACCTTAACTTGTACACAGTACTTACTATATGTTGTCCTATAATAAAAAGGAATACCCATTTTTAGGGAAAAAATACTTTATTTTGACATTGTTTGGTTGGGGGTTGAACAAACAAGCCTGGAAAAAGTATTTAAAAGGTATCCGTTTAAATAAAAATCAAATATGAACATTGAAATGTGTATATCAATCTATATTTTGATTGCTGACAAGTTATGTGGAGGAAATGTCAATATTGAGTATAAACAGTGTTTACTTACATAAGCAATAAGATGTTATGAATAAACACTCACTATTCCACTTTCTATAAACTAAATCCTTGTAATATAATTTAAAAACATTTTTATAATATATTGCATAGCAAACCGTAATCGAAAGATGAATCATAGTGATCCACATCTATAAAAAACAACTAGATAGATAACCTAGATAAGACCAACATATAATACAGCCAATTCATAGAAAAAAAGAGGAAAATTAGCAACCCTAACCTATAGCACATGTATTGATTCACCAGCCTGAGCCAAGGATACCTACAAGAAAAAGTCATGTCTAATTCAGTAACACTTTATTAAAATGACACCGCCATAAGGGCTCCATCACCTACATATAACACATTCATAAGCAGTGTCAAGTTGATATTCCCTTTGTCACAGAAATGTGCACTTATACTGCATATTTCAACTTGCCGTTGTTGACATAAGCATTTATGAGACGGGCATGTGCTCATGAATGCATTAAGTATAGATTATAAATTACTTTATTTTAAATTTTTAGGTACTCTTCAAATAAAGGATTACCTCAAAGTGTTTCTCACTGCAAATACACAGGGGCACCTGGTTGTGGGGGGGTGGGGTGTGTGTGTGTGTGTGTGGGGGGGGGGGGGGTGGGGGTGATATAAGGGATGGTGGGGTCATTTAGAAGTGGTAGGGGGTGTGGGTGACCCAGTTGGACGTCTGGGCTTTGGTGCGCTTGGCTGAACTGTGGCTGGTGAAAAGAGATTTGTAGGTCTCTGACTTCTCTTCCATGGACTGGATGGACCTCTTGCTCCCGGATTCCGCCAAGCTTCCGGATGCCGCCAAGCTTCCGGATGCCGCCAAGCTTCCGGATGCCGCCAAGGGTTTGACCACCTTGGAGGAGCTGGAAGAACCAGAGGGCCCAGGGACTGCTAGGGTGAGAAGACAAAATGACCTATCATGACCACTATTGCTAGGCATAAAATAGAATACTTTGCCACTTTTGTGATAAAATGACAGACAACACAGCTCCCGCAGTAGATGCCTACTGGACAACATTTGTTTGTATTGCTTTTAATCTTTTTTATGGAATTTATCTTATTAACACTTTGTTCTAGCTAGCTATTTGTGTAGATGGCTATCAAGTATACCCAATGCCTTCAAATGAGCACGCACACACACACACACACACACACACACACACACACACACACACACACACACACACACACAGGAATCCAGTCCAGGATGGAGAACACTTTAGGGGGTATGTGCCTTGCTCAGGGGCACAGTGACAGTTTTAGGGTTAAGACATCATGCTGTTGAGATATTAACTGTAAGGGGAGTAAAGTGTCGGAAAAAGCAATGAAATGAGTGCAAGCTACACACTATGGTGCACTGCATTGAATGAGCGTTTGTTCAATCCACAAATAAACACCTGGCTGGCTGCGGTCTTCGTCATTTTCTGTTGAAGTTTTGCCCTCTGCAAAAACGGTTTCGGTGGAGTCTGGATTTTCTACATAGGAACAAAACAGGTGAATGTGAACAAGAAATACATAAAAGTTTTAACAATCCATAACATCAATCATTATCGATAAAGTCCCTCAATCGAGCAGTGAATTTGAAGCACAGATTCAACCACAAAGACCTTTCAAAGTGCAGTTGGGCCTACCTCTCAAGGGAGAACAGATCCTAGTGTCTTGTTCATTTGTTGTGACGTACAATTTGATGTTGTGATGTATGGTTTGTTTGTGTGAATCGTATCGACAACTGCTTGAAGATATGAAGATAAGATCAAGCTAAGTTAAGACCAAGTTAATTTATAACTAATGTTTAATGTATTCAAAGCATTTGGGAATTTCCATGAATAGCTACACTTCCTTTACAGCGTACAAACAACACGTTTTGGGTTAAAAAAAAAAAGTATGCTGTACGATTTCCATAAACAAGCCGTTAATAATATCATATGTTAAATCAATTGTGTTTACAACATTTGAAAATGGTTTGATGTCAAAGTGGAAGTTGAATACCATAACAGCCTCTTCCTAATTTCCATTTGTTGGACCCTGTTCTCTTCAATTGAGAACATAGACAATGTAATAACATTCCATGGTGGTGCAAATGTTTAGGCCATGTTACAGTTTTAACTTAAATCAGCTTGAAAAGCTATGGCAAGATTTGAAAACGGTTTTAAACAATGATCAACAACCAACCTGACAGAGATTGAAGAATTTTAAAAAGAATAATGGGCGTACTATTGTACAATCCAGGTGTGCAAAGCTCTTAGAAACGTACCCCAAAAGACTCACAGCTGTAATTGCTGCCAAAGGTGTATTGTCCCAGGGGGGTTCATACTTATGGGGTATTGTTTGTAGGCCAGAGACACAAAATGTCAAATTAATCTATTTTGAATTCAGGCTGTAACAACAACAAAAAAATGTGGAAAAAGTCAAGGGATGTGAATAGTTACAGCTGAAGTCAGAAGTTTACATACAACTTAGCCAAATATATTTAAACTCAGTTTTTCACAATTCCCGACATTTAATTACAGTAACTGAGTCAGGTTTGTAGGCCTCCTTGCTCGCACACACTTTTTAAGTTCTGCCCACAAATTTTCTAGAGGATTGAGGTTAGGGCTTTGGATTGGCCAATCCAATACCTTGACTTTGTTGTCCTTAAGCCATTTTGCCACAACTTTGGAAGTATGCGTGAGTTTTTTGTCTATTTGGAAGACACTTTTGTGACCAAGCTTTAACTTCCTAACTGATGTCTTGAGATGTTGCTTCAATATATCCACATCATTTTCATGACACCAGTCCTTCCTGCAGCAAAGCACCCCAACAACATGATGCTGCCACCCCCATGCTTCACGGTTGGGATGGTGTTCTTCGGCTTGCAAGCATCCCCCTTTTTCCTCCAAACATAACAATGGTCATTATGGCCAAAGAGTTCTATTTTTGTTTCATCAGACCAGAGGACATTTCTCCAAAAAGTACAATCTTTGTCCCCATGTGCAGTTGCAAAACGTAGTCTGGCTTTTTAAATTGCGGTTTTGGAGCAGTGGCTTCTTCCTTGCTGAGCGGCCTTTCAGGTTATGTCGATATAGGACTCGTTTTACTATGGATATAGATACTTTTGTACCGGTTTCCTCCAGCATCTTCACAAGGCTGTTGTTCTGGGATTGATTTGCACTTTTCGCACCAAAGTACGTTCATCTCTAGGAGACAGAACGCGTCTCCTTCCTGAACGGTATGACGGCTGCGTGGTCCCATGGTGTTTATACTTGCGTACTATTGTTTGTAAAGATGAACGTGGTACCTTCAGGCATTTGGAAATTACTCCCAAGGATGAACCAGACTTGTGGAGGTCTACCATTTTTTTCTGAGGTCTTGGCTGATTTCTTTTGATTTTCCCATGATGTCAAGCAAAGAGGCACTCAGTTTGAAGTTAGGCCTTGAAATACATCCACAGGTACTCCTCCAATTGACTCAATGTCAATCAGCCTATCAGAAGCTTCTAAAGCCATGACATCATTTTCTGGAATTTTCCAAGCTGTTTAAAACCTCTCTAGGGTATGTGGGGCAGTAGCTTCCCACCTGGCCAGCATCCAGTGAAATTGCAGAGCGCCAAATTCAAAAATAGAAATACTCATTATAAAAATTCATGAAGCATACAAGTGTTATACATGGGTTTAAAGATAAACTTCTTCTTAATCCAACCATGGTGTCAGATTTCAAAAAGGCTATTATCGATTATCTGCGATTATCTGAGAACAGCGCCCAGCAGACAAATCATTACAAACAGTAACCAGCCAAGTAGAAGAGTTACACAAGTCAGAAATAGAGATAAAATGAATCACTTACCTTTGACGATCTTCATATGGTTGCACTCAACTAACTCGTAAAGTTAGTAGAAACATGTCAAACGATGTTTAGAATCAATCCTAAGGTTGTTTTTAGCCTAATTAATCGATAATATTTCAAATGGACAATAACGTCATCAATGTAAAAGGTAAACAAGAAAGGCACATTATCGGTCACGCGCATGAAAAAGCTCTGTGACACTGGAGGGTCCAGTCATTCAGACTGCTCTTACTCCCTCATTTTTCAGAATACAAGTCTGAAAAAAATTGTAAAGACTGTGGAAGGCATAGGAAGTGCAATTAGAGTCCCAAGTCAATGGATACTGTAGTGGCATTGAATAGAACCCCCCCCCCCCCCCAAAAAAAAAGAAAATCCTACTTCCTGGATGGATTTTTCTCAGGTTTTCGTCTGCCAAATGAGTTCTGTTATACTCACAGTAATTATTTTAACAGTTTTGGAAACTTTAAGAGTGTTTTCTACCATTATATGCATATCCTAGTTTCTGGGTCTGAATAGCAGGCAGTTTACTTTGGGCACACTTTTCATCTGGAGGTGAAAATAGTGCCCCCTACCCTAGATAAGTTAAAGGCACAGCCAACTTAGTGTATGTAAACTTCTGACCCACTGGAATTGTGATACAGTGAATTATAAGTGAAATAATCTGTCTGTAAACAATTATTTGAAAAATGACTTGTGTCATGCACAAAGTAGATGTCCTAACCGACTTGCCAAAACTATAGTTTGTTAAAAACCTCTTCAGTCTACCCCCTACTTTTTCGAACATTCTGTTAAAAATCGCGCAACATTTCAGCGTCCTGCTACTCATGCCAGGAATATAGTATATGCATATGATTAGTATGTGTGGATAGAAAACACTCTGAAGTTTCTAAAACTGGTTAAATAATGTCTGACTATAACAGAACGTGAACAGCAAGCGAAATCCCAAGAAAAACCTGGTCACAAAAAACACAGAAAAGTATTAATCCGCCAGTCTCTGAATTGTTTATTGCAAGCAAAAATATATAGCCGGGAGCTTGCAGTTCCTACAACTTCCACACGATGTCGCCAAAAACGTCATTTTCATTGACAAAAATCCTTTGTGTAATGACAAATAGATCCTTCATTTCGTCCAGCACACAGGAATCGATTTTGGAAGAGAGACAAAGGACAACGTTTTCTTGAGTAGCTGCTATTGAATACAGATCGCCCAGTGATCAATTTGATCGATTATTAACGTTTACAAATACCTAAAGTGGGGTTACAAAAGTAGGTTGAAGTGTTTTGTCAAAGAATATAGGCAACTTATATAATTTTAAAAAATGACATTGCGTTTTGGAAGGGAGCTTTTTTCCTGAACCAGACAGGCTATACAAATGGATATTTTGGGCATACATGGACGGATTTAATCGGGAAAAAGACCCAATTGTGATGTTTATGGAACATATAGGAGTGCCAACAAAGAATATCATCAAAGGTAATGAATGTTTTATATTTTATTTCTGCGTTTTGTGTAGCGCCGGCTACGTTAATTCTTTTGTTTACGTCCCATTCAGGTATATTGGGGTGTTGCATGCTATCAGATAATAGCTTCTCATGCTTTCGCCGAAAAGCATTTTAAAAATCTGACTTGTTGGCTAGATTCACAACGAGTGTAGCTTTAATTCAATACCCTGCATGTGTGTTTTAATGAACGTTTGAGTTTTAACGAGTACATTTAGCATTTAGCGTAGCGCATTTGCATTTCCAGGTGTCTAGATGAGACGTCTGCGTCTCAGGTGGGAGCAAGAGGTTTTAACAAGAAATTTGGGGAGTGGTTAAAACCTAAGTGTATGTAAAACTTCAACTGTATGTTCCCCAGCAAGAATAATGTCACCCAAACAGAAAGGGAACTAACAAAGGGTTACTGACAACAATCAAAACATAACACGTGTGGTTTTAGGAGGGGTTCTGAAAGACACTCATGGGTGTGTCCACTGACTAGCAACAACAACTGGAACCTAAAAGACACACACAACGAGCGCACACTAAATTTGCAGAAGAAGAGGCAATGAAAAGAAAAACCTACACAAAACTTAATAGGAAGCAGACCAAAACGTGGAGCAAAATTTAAAACAGGGAAGACCAGATAGAGGATTGTTTGTCTAGAAATCAAAATAGGGTTGGTCACATCTATCAAGACAACTGAAGCACTGGGCCAGCCAATTTTATTTAATATAACTAGGCAAGTCAGTTAAAAACAAATTCTTATTTACAATGGCGGCCTAGCCAAACCCAGACAACGCTGGGCCAATTGTGCGACACCCTATAAGACTCCCAATCACGGCCAGATGTGATACAGCCTGGATTCGAACCAGGGACTGTAGTGACACCTCTTGCACTGAGATGCAGTGCCTTAGACCGCTGCCAATAGCACTTGGACCAGCACAGGTGAAACACTTTCCTACTAACGAGATGGCAACCAGTACAGGTGTAACACATACTAACGAGGTGAAACCAATCGGTGCGCCCTACGTGCTAAAGTCAAACCTCAAAACATAAATGGAAAAAACAAAACTTGTTTTTCATCAAACGCCTTGTTCACTCATCAAGTAGTGCATTGTTTAATCATTTTAGGCTAAAACAGGAAACCACGAGAGAGAAAGAGAGCTGAGCAGGGAGTCTTGCCTCTCTCCAAGCCAGACCGCAGAAGTACCTGCTCAAAATATGACTGTCTGAACCAAGTTCACACAGTGTTTGTACAATGGTGAGTAATATGGTGTATACTACTTTTTTCAGTGGGCATTGCATATTCTCACTTCTTAATCCCCACTGATGCGAATCAAAGTAGTGTAGTGGAGGTATAAGCTGTATCAATTAATAAGGCTGATGGAACAGATCATGAATGTTAATCTTAAAATTGATAAATCATTTTTTATTCACATTTTAGGCGCAGCAATATACACACTTAAGCCTACGCGCAAATGATCCAAAATGCAATTTATGGGGGAAAAAACTGTTCTAAAATGCACGTGACCGGCTTCTTGGCCAGAGATGGAAATGTACAGTAGAAATGTACAAACGGGAGATCTAAAGATGCAACAACTATCATGGGTTTCTAATATGACTAGGATGCCAGCCTTTGGCTGCTAAACAATGAAATGTTTAAAAAATATTTAAATTAGATATTTCTATGGTCGGACTTTGGCTGGGTATGCCTCCATAATATGAAGTAAAACATCCAGGTTTCAAACAATTAAGGAACAGGAAAAATATAGATGCTAATGGTAGACCTAACTGTCTTCTGGTATATGGAAAGGCTTTCCCAAAAACCTCAATTTAATGTTAACTAGCCTTCCTGGCAGGATAATATCATGATTATTTGCATCAATCCAGTGGCCATTTGTTATGCAAACTCCATCTATTTTTTAAAATTTATTTTACCTTTATTTAACTAGGCAAGTCAGTTAAGAACAAATTCTTATTTTCAATGACACTCCTGAACAGTGGGTTAACTGCCTGTTCAGGAGCAGAACGACATATTTGTACCTTGTCAGCTCGGGGATTTGAACTTGCAACCTTCCAGTTACTAGTCCAATGCTCTAACCACTAGGCTACCCTGCCGCCCCATGTGCAGTACAGAAACACCGGACATTTTCAGCTTCCAGGAATTGTGTACAGAGATCCTTGTGACATGGGGCTGTGAATTATCATACTGAAACGTGAGGTGATGGGAGCGGATGGATGGCACAGCAATAGGCCTCAGGATCTTGTCAGTGTACATTTGCATTCAAATTTCCATAGAGAAAATTGTGTTCATTGTCCATAGCTTATACCTCCCCATACAATAACCCCACCGCCATCCTGGGGCACCCTGTTCACAACGTTGACATCAGCACACCGCTGGAGTAGGCTTATGGTAGAGAAATTAACATTAAATCCTCTGGCAACAGCTCTGGTGGACATTATTGCAGTCAACATGCCAATTGTACGCTCCATAAAAACTTAAGACATCTGTGGCATTGTGTTGTGTGACAAAACTGCACATTTGAGTGGTAATTAATTGTCCCCAGCACAAGGTGCACCTGTGTAATGATCATACTGTGTAATCAGCTTCTTTATATGCCACACCAGACTTGTGGATGGATTATCTTGGCAAAGATGAAATGCTCACTAACAGGGATATAAACAAATTTATGCACAAAATTTGAGAGAAATAAGCTTTTATTTCAGCTCCTGAAACATGGGACCAACATGTTTACAAGTTGCGTTTATATTCAGTGTATGTCTTTACCTTAATTATTTTTGTACTGACCCCCTTGCTGGCTCTATGCACACTCACTAGACTCTGCCCACACACTCTGCCCACACACACTTTACGTACACTGCAGCTACACTGATTATTATATATCCTGATTGCCTGGTCACTTTTACCCCTACCTACACGTACATACTGTACCCCGTACGGCTGTACATTGACTCAGTACTGGTACTCATGTATATAGCCTCATTACTAACTTTAAAGTACTTTTTTAATTAAAATGTTGTGTTACTTTTTAACTCTGCACTGTTGGGAATGGGTATGCATTACACAGTAGTCTACACCCGTTGTATTCGGTGCAGGTGACCAATACAATTTGATTTGACTATGTCCACATGGCCCATTTGAGTTTTGTAGATGAATAACATATGTATAAAACAAAAATAAGATATGTCCTCCACACTTCCTACTAGGAATGCACAATATATCGGTGAACATATCGGAATCGGACGATATTAGCTAAAAAGGCTAACATCGGTGTCGGCCTCGATGTCTAGTTTAACACCGATGTGAGAAAACGATGTCAAAGCTGACGTGCATACCTCTATAACGTAGGTACATGAAGTAATGACACCACGTAAAATTTAGAGCTACACATGCAACACAGCATTCCTAACCTAGCCCACAATGTCTGCTGTGTGGATAGAGCAGTCAACAAGTCAAGCAGTCACTTGAAAGATTAAGAACATTTCAGCGAGACAACTCAAAGGTGAAATCCATTAAACGCCAAGATAATATAATTCACTGCCCTCAACAATCAACCGTCCTCTGTTGTGGGTGATGTTGGCTTTCGTGACTGGTTGAGCACCGGTACATACTAACGTTACCAAGTGCGCAATTGTTCAGATGTTGCCCTACCGGAGTTACACAGTAATAGCGCCACTACTATTAACTTCACAACATACTATAGAACGCCGTTTGGGTCTTTGCATGTCAAAAAAAATACACGTCTAATAACACTATTTGACAATAACACTATTTGACGCGTTAAATAAGCTTTTAATTTGACACGTCAAATATCACCGTTCTATTATAAAATGTTGTGTGTTCTGAATTTGCACGTGCAAGCCAAGCTCCACCATTGCTATCAGTAGCACTGTCAAAGCTGTACAAAAAAGTGTGCAAACAAGCAAACACCGGTCCCGAACGATGTGTTTACAATACCGCGTTGGTAATAAAACATTATTTGTTTGACTGCAACTTCTGGGTTAGCTAGCTAGCTTTATCTTGGTACCTAGCTAGCAGTAATACAACCAGCCTGAAAACAATGACAAGTAGACACTGCAGTCATTTTCACGATTCTTTGCAATGATTTAAGAATTCTTGTGAGTAAGTATTAGCTATTGAACTTCAGTTCATGAAAATAAATAGCTTACTCTCAGATAAGGAGTTTGTCAATTTTATTTCTTCTGAAATTACCTTATTCCTAGAAACTAATTCAACACCAGGTATGTCCTGCTCTACCATATGGGAGTCTCTCAAAGCATACTTACGTGGCCAAATTATTTCTTATACAGCCAACCAAAACAGAGTTTGCTCCCAGCGACTTTGGGACCTGAGCGAGTCCATAGCCACATTGGATGAGAAGTATGCTACGGATCCTTCCTCTGATCTGCATAAAGAGCGCCAACTACTCCAATCTGAATTTGATGAGCTTTCTACCAGGCAAGCTGAACAGTTACTCTTGCGAGCTCGATACAAAGTCTATGAACAAGGCGACAAGGCCAGTAAACTCCTTGCACATCAGATCCGTAAATCTGAGGCCTCACGGCTAATCCCACAAATAAGGACCACCACAGTTATACATAAAGAGATCAATGATCAATTTAAACAATTTTCCTCTGCGCTATACACCTCTGAATCCCCTCAAGACCCTTTGCTGATTGACTCCTTCTTTAATGGCTTGAATATGCCTTCAATTGATACAGACTCCCATGACTGTCTAGAAGAAGAATTTACACCTGAGGAGATTGCAACAGCAGTGTCCGCAATGAAAAGTGGTAAATCACCGGGTCCGGACGGTTTTCCAACCGAATTTTACAGGACGTTTTCTGGTCTGCTTTGCCCATTCTTGTCCCGACTATTTGCAGAGTGCCTCAATACTTCAAAGCTGCCGCCTAGTCTTTATCAGGCTTCAATTTCATTACTACTAAAGAAAAACAAAGAACCCCTGGAATGTGGATCCTATCGCCCAATCTTGCTTTTAAACTGTGATTACAAAATCCTAGCTAAGCTTTTAGCCATCCGTATGGAAGGCTTGCTGCACCAAGTAATACACTCTGACCAGACTGGCTTTGTGAGAAATAGGCATTTATTTTTCAATATTAGGCGCCTTATGAATATACTGTACTCCCCAGCGTCGGAGGACCCGGAGGTGGTGGTCTCACTTGATGCCGAAAAAGCGTTTGACCGCGTTGAGTGGGATTACCTAACAGCTGCCCTTTATAGATTTGGCTTTGGCCCCAAATTCATTGCGTGGATAAAGATTCTTTATTTTTCCCCCATGGCTTCGGTACGGACTAATAACTTGTCCTCTGACTATTTTCCCTTGCACCGCGGATCCAGACAGGGTTGCCCACTCTCCCCCTTGTTGTTTGCTTTGGCAATCAAGCCTCTCGCCATTGCACTACGCTCTAATGATGCCATTCAAGGCATAATCAGGGCGGGCTGGGAGCAGAAAGTCTCGCTATATGCTGACGACCTCCTTTTGTTTATCTCCAATCCCGATACCTCATTGCCACGTGCCCTATCTGTTCTTAAAAAGTTTGGATCATTCTCAGGGTACAAGCTGAATCTAGGCAAGAGTGAGCTTTTTCCGGTAAACAAGGCTGCTTTAAAGTGCTCTTTCACAAGTTCTCAGTTTAGGATTGTCCGGGATCAATTCACTTACTTGGGAGTAAAAGTGACAAGGAAATATTCAAATTTGTTTCAGGAAAACTTTGTTGCTCTAGCAGACAGATTGAAACAATCTTTTACTTTTTGGAATTCGCTACCCCTTTCTCTTATCGGAAGGATTAATGTCATTAAAATGAATGTGTTGGCCAAATTTCTATATTTATTTCAATGTTTACCCATTTTTATTCCAAAATCTTTTATTTCATTTCACTGGATCAAACATTCATGCATTTTATTTGGGATGGCAAGGTACCACGGATTGGTAGAAAACATTTACAGAAGCCTAGGTCATTGGGGGGTTTAGCTCTACCAAATTTTCAGACATACTACTGGGCTGCAAATTTTAGAGCCGTTCTGTACTGGCTGCAGACTGATCCTACTGGCCCTAGACCACTCTGGGTCCAGATGGAGTCTGAATCGTGTAAACCTGCAGCACTTTCCTCTGTGCTGTGCTCGTCTCTCCCAGTGTCACTAGGCAAAAGGTGTGCCAACCCAATTGTAAAGCAGTCTCTTAAAATTTGGAATCAGTTCCGTTTAGCCTTTAGCCTCCGAGGCTTTTCTCTATCAGGCCCAATCAATCAGAACATTTTATTTCCTCCATCTTTGAATGATGGGGCTTTTGGCATTTGGCACTCACTAGGCCTTTCCTCGCTAGCCCAATTATTATTTGATGGTACTCTTTTTCTCAGCTGCAGGAAAAGTTCAATCTCCCCCAATCCCACTTTTTCCGCTATCTCCAGACTATAAACTTTGTCAGGGCTAACACACCTGGATTTCCCAATAGGCCTGCGAATACAGCTATAGAGAGCATCTTGGAGCTGAACAAGCTTCCTAGGGGCGCAATTTCAGATGTATATGCAATCATTCATGACTTACAGAACCCTTCTTTGGTGCCTTTAAAGACTCGATGGGAAAAGGATTTGGGGGAGGAACTTGGGGAAGACGCCTGGGAATCTGTGCTGCACAGGGTGCACTCGTCCTCTTTTAGCACTAGACACAGCCTCATTCAATTCAAGGTGGTTCACCGTATCCACTGGTCGGGGGCCAAACTTGGAAGAATATTCTCTGATTTTGATCCTACCTGTGTCAGATGTAAGGTGGAACCAGCCCCACTGTTGCATATGTTTTGGGGCTGTCATAAACTGTCAGGTTTCTGGGAATTAATATTTAAATGTTTCTCTGATATATATGACACTGTTATAGATCCGTCTCCCCTTACAGCCTTACCCCCCTATCAAGAATCCAGTCGGACACTGTTGCTTATACAACTCTTTTAGCTAGACGGCTAATACTACAGAACTGGAAGATGGCAGCTCCCCCATCTTATAAATATTGGGTGAGGGATGTGTTGTGCTCTCTGAAATTAGAAAAAATTCAATTCAATTCACGTGGGAACCCCAAACTGTTTGATGAGGCTTGGGCTCCATTCCGGTCTTACTTTAAACAGTCCATCCTCTGATGGCATTCCAATTAATACTAAAATAAGTCTGTGACTTAAGGGTTGGAGGAGTTTCTCTCTGTGTTTTTGCTGGGGGGGGGGGGCATTAAGATCCATGTGCTTATTGATTGTGGTCCGCAGATGCCTTGTTCATCTTGCCCAGGCAGAGACTGAAGTGTGAGCTTGTTTTTCCCAGTTATTTTTACATTTTGTTCACGCCTACATGAATAATCATTTTATTTTTTTATTTTAAAGCATTGTAAACTTTTTTTTTGTCCAGTGGATGGTCGGTCTGTGGCCATGACTCTCCATGCATTTCTCCACCCTTATCCCTTGACTGTTTACAGGAACAATGGTGAGATGTTTGCCCTGTCCCTGTACTATAGATTGCCCTTTAACCTCTGTAGCCTTCTGCCCGGTGTGTTTAACTTGTCTAAAGTATGGTATCTTTAAAGCTATTTTTTTATTTGTATTTTTATTTGTATTTTTTTTTCTAGTTGAGTATATTATTTATATTGCTTTGTCTTGTCTCTGTGAATGTAAGTTCAAAACTTAATAAACAGAGTTAAAAAAATAAAAAATAAATAAATAGCTGGCCAGCTACTTAACCCTGTTGCCCAAAGCTAACATTATAAGCAGGCAGCTAGCTTCATCTGGCTAGTGAGGCTCGACCTGACCGGGTTATGTGTTGTGAAGCTAGCCACAATAAGGATTAGGCACAAGTGGAATTTGCGGTTTGCCTTCAAAATAAAAGTACCTCTTTATAAGTGATGCAGAAGGTTACAATTGGTGAAATCATGACATATTTAGACTAGATAATGTTAAACAATGTTGGAATGTGAAACAATGAAATGGGGTATCAGTCTACTCAGTGACACCCACAGAACACAACTGTGAAGAGTTTACACAAATATTTGTGTTGTAGCTCTTATCGCGGGACTGTGATTGTGTGAAATCACCTCTCCAGTCAGCCTATTGTGTGTATTGACATTAATATTGCACTGTACAGCTTTACCTAAGGATTGGAGATCAATGAAATGGGATATCAGTCTACTCAATACCCAATATATTTTTTCCCAACGCCTCCTCAGACTCCAAAACATCCACGCAGTATTATTTGTCCTCTGGAATAGTGTTCAATACACATAGGTTGACAATAAATGTGGCTCAATTCACAGTCCCGCAATAAGAGCTACAATTCTAAATGTTCTCTGGGTGTCACTGAGTAGACTGATAACCCATGTCATTGATCCACAATCCATAGGTAAGACTGTATAGTGAAATAAGTACGACCCCAATACAATTGTAAAGTATAATACATGCGTGATTTCAACAGATTTTTGTCAAATTAACAAATTATTATATTTTGTTGATTTCATATAACATTCCAACCTCGTTTAGCATGATCTATTCAATTATGGCATAATTCTACTATTTGTATTCATTTGCATCACTGTCAATTACATACTTTTATTTTGAAGGCTAACCGCAAAGTCCATTATTGTGGCTAATCCTTATTGTAGATAGCTTCACATAGATGGGTCCGACCACCATTAATTAAATAATAACTGTGTTATAAATTAAGGTTATTTTAGATGACACCTAGCTATATAGATAGCTACTGAAACAGATGTTGTTGTTTTGCTCTGTTTTTAGTGAAGAACAATGTTTGCATCCATGAGCTAGCTAGCTTTTTTTTATGACCAGCACTGTAGGTGCGCGAGACAACTTTACGAGCATCATAGCATACATATCGATGAATCGTGGTGACATATTAAATACGAGTGATAGTTATTACACATTGATTACACTATGTAAAAAATGTATGAACGTGTTAAATTATTATGTGAAGTACAGTCATATTCAGGTCCTGATTGGTCAGCAAGCTTATTTGACATGTCAAATAGTGTTATTTGACGTGTATCTTTTTTGACATGCAAAGACCCAAACAGCGTTCCATAGAAATCCTGGTTGAGAATGAAACGACTGAACAAATCAACAACGAAACAGCACAGCAAGTAAGTGAAAGAAATAGGTTTTGATTATGTTTTACTGGTAATGGGGACATACGTAAATGCCAAAAAAATAACTTTTTTGGTCAGTGTGGTGAATGTGTGTGTGTGTAACCTTTATTTAACTAGGCAAGTCAGTGATGAACAAATTCATATTTAAAATGACGGCCTACCCCGGCCAAACCCGGACGAGGCTGGGCCAATTCTGCGCCGCCCTATGGGACTCCCAATCACGGCCGGATGTGATACAGCCTGGATCCGAACCAAGGACTGTAGTGACGCCTCTCGCACTGAGATGCAGTGCAGTGCCTTAGACCGCTGTGTCCATGTGTGTGTTAACTATTTAACTGTAATAGAATGCTTAAAAAGGCTACTAAAATGTTAGATATTGGTTATCGGTATCGTTTTTTTTTGCCAAGGAAAATATTGGATTTCGGTATCGGCCAAAAATGTCTTCTAGGTGCATCACTACTTCCTACCTTTTGACTCTGATGGCTTGGAAACAGCCTCAGCAAATTTGCTCTTCTTTGATTTCTAAAAAAAAAACAACAAAAAAAACAACATTTTACCGTAAATTCCAGGCAACTCACATAACTAGGGGAGAATCCTAACTTCTACCTATGGTGAGTCAAATCTACACTTTGACATCAATGCATCATGCAAGCATCATGAATAGGTGGAAAATTGACTAAAAGGGATAGTTCACCCAAATTACAAATTTGTTTCCTTACCCTGTCAACCAGATGTGTCAAACTCATTCCACGGACGGCCAAGTGTCTGCAGGTTTTCGCTCCACCCTTCTACTTCATTGATTAATTAAGTTCACTAATTAGTAAGGAACCCCCATCACCTGGTTGTCTAGGTCTGAATTTAATTGAAATCCCAGAAAGCCACAAACACTCGGCCCTCCACGGAAATATTTTTGACACCACTGCTGTAAACAGTCTATGGACAAAGTTTAAAATGCTAACTTTTTAGCATTTGTGGCACAAATCCATTGCAAGTCAATGGTACCTATATTACAATTTTTGCGCTTCATCTCCAAATCATCCTAAAGTATCTTAAAATTGATTGTGTAACTCAATTAAGTTACTTAAATATGATTTGGACACGAAGCACAAAAATGTGAACACTTTGGAATTACCTGTACTTCAGATAAAATATTGTGACCAATTTATGCAGATCTTCATCTAAGTCACAACAAGACAAACACAGTCTGCTTAAACTAATAACACAAACAATTATATGTTTTCATGTCTTTATTGAACACACCGTGTAAACATTCACAGTTCAGGGTGGGAAAAGTTTGTGAACACTTGGATTTAATAACTGGTTGACCCTCCTTTGGCAGCAATAACCTCAACCAAACATTTTCTGTAGTTGCGGATCAGACCTACACGATGGTCAGGAGGAATTTTGGACCATTCCTCTTCACAAAACTGTTTCAGTTCAGCAATATTCTTGGGATGTCTGGTGTGAACCACTCTCGAGGTCATGCCACACAGCATCTCAATGGGGTTGAGGTCAGGACTCTGACTGGGCCACTCCAGAAGGCTTATTTTCTTCTGTTGAAGCCATTCTGTTGTTGATTGACTTCTGTGTTTTGGGTCATTGTCCTTGAGCTTCAATTGGCGGACAGAAAGCATGACATTCTCCTGCAAAATGTCTTGATAAACTTGGGAATTTGTTTTTCCGACGATGATAGTAAGCTGTCCAGGCCCCGAGGCAGCAAAGCAGCTCCAAACCATGATGCTCCCTTCACCATACTTTACAGTTGGGTTGAGGTTTTGATGTTGGTGTGCTGTGCCTTTTTTTTCTCCACACATAGTGTTGTGTGTTCCTTCCAAACAACTCAACTTTAGTTTAATCTGTCCACGTAATATTTTGCCAGTAGCACTGTGGAACATCCAGATGCTCTTTTGTGAACTTCAGATGTGCAGGAATATTTTTTTTGGACAGCAGTTACTTCTTCCGTGGTATCCTCCCATGAACACCATTCTTGTTGACTGTTTTATGTATCGTAGACTCGCCAAAAGAGATGTTAGCATGTTCCAGAGATTTCTGTAAGTCTTTAGCTGACACACTAGGATTCTTCACCTCATGGAGCATTCTGCGCTGTGCTCTTGCATTCATCTTTGCAGGACGGTCACACCTAGGGAGAGTAGCAACAGTGCTGAATTTTCTCCATTTATAGACAATTTGTCTTACTGTGGACTGATGAACATCAAGGCTTTTATAAATACTTTTGTAACCCTTTCCAGCTTTATGAAATTCAACATTTCTTAATCTTGGGTCTTCTGAGATATCTTTTATTCGTGGCATGGTTCACATCAGGCAATGCTTCTTGTGAATAGCAAACTAAAATGTTGTGAGTTTTTTCTAGGACAGGGTAGCTCTAACCAACATCTCCAATCTTGTCTCATTGATTTGACTCCTCATTAGCTGACTCATGACTTCAATTAGCTTTTGGAGAAGTCATTAGCCTAGGCGTTCACATACTTCTTCCAACCTACACTGTGAATGTTTAAATGATGTATTCAACAGACAGAAATACAATAATTTGTGTGTTATTAGTTTAAGCAGACTGTGTTATTCTGTTGTTGTGATTTAGATGAAGATCAGATCTAATGTTATGATCAATTTATGAAGAAATCCAGATAATTCCAAAGGGCTCACATACTTTTTCTTGCCACTGTAGGTACCATTCTTGCATTGGAATTGTAGTGTACCAAAAAAGCTAGCAACCAACATGTAATTTTGTAATTTGGATGAACTATCCCTTTAAGTGGAAGTTAGGATTAACCCTTAACATTTGATTTGAAAACTCTAGGAACACAAACCTTTGTTGCCTTGGCCTTGGCTCTCTTCTCCTCCATTATCTTCCTCAGTTTCTCCACCTCCTCCTTGGTCCCGTTGAGGACGACGAGGTCGTCTTCTTTGAACGGGTCGCCACACTACAACCAAGAGAAGGTTTAGCTAAGCCCTGACATTTTTCTACATTATTTTTATGACATACATGCTTTTCAGTATCTTATTTTAATTCATGAATTTAACATAACATTGATGGCTTAATGAAAAGCTTCATTTAGGGCTTCTCACCTACGGTATGTCTATTTTATGCACAATGTTCAAAAAAACAACAACAAGTTAAACATATAAAATACATTTGGTGTACTTTAGAGCCGCAACAACAAAGACATGAAGCAAAGGTCATAGTTCAGTCAGTGTACTGCGGATCAATAACACAATCCAAATGTCAGTGGTACATAGTTACAATCACAAAACAATAAATAGTTGAATAGCCTAAGCCTAGTACTAAGATATTACAACCCATAGAGATCCTATTATATTACTAGAGGGGCTATGTCATAAACCCTCAAAGTTCCAAAATGGGGACAAAATGGCAGCCACCTTGGTCAGGGAGAAATCCAAAACCAGTCTAATTGGAATGAATGTCAGGAGGCATAGGTGCAGGAAAATATGTGATGTATCAGAAATTGTGTGATGGAATTATAGTCAACCTATAATATTGTTATATAATTATAAATACAGTTTATATGGGTTTTATACACATTTTCTAGTTATAGCCTCTAAAATATATGTAAATAGACCATAAATGTCTCAGATTTTGTTTCCTTGGAAAGCTGTGAGTGTTATTATATGATCCAATATCAGTACTTGTTGCATTTACAACATGTCTAAGTCCTATCATCAACTGACTTGAGCAAGTGTATGGCTGTCGATTGACTGCATTGTTTGAATGGTATGTTGGCATATTTGCAGTTAATTAAACAAAATTATGGAATCATTCCTCCAAAACTGGCTGGCTGTCGAGCTAAAAACACATACAGTGTAGATAAATTCTTCACATTCAATGTGTTGCACAATATCTTATCACAGCACTAGAAAACCATGGGTGACCAACTCCCTGACCAACATGGCTGACCTTTGGACCATCATAAGAAGGCTCATTTCCATTCCAGTACTCTAATTCTATATTACAACCCCTGTCACACAAAGCTAACAGGCATCCTGTAGCACAAACTCCAAAAAGTTCAGGGACGCTGTAAAGTCCATGGAGAATAAGAACACCTCCTCCCAGCTACCCACTGCACTGAGGCTAGGAAACAATGTCACCACCGATAAATCCACTATAACTGATAATTTCAATAAGCATTTTTCTACGGCTGGCCATGCTTTCCACCTGGCTACCCCTACCCCGGTCAAATGCCCTGCACCCCCCACAGCAACTCGCCCAAGCCTCCCCCATTTCTCCTTCACCCAAATCCAGATAGCTGATGTTCAGAAAGAGCTGCAAAATCTGAAACCCTACAAATCAGCCGGGCTAAACAATCTGGACCCTCTCTTTCTAAAAATATCTGCCGAAATTGTTGAGATTTTTTGTTTGAGATTCCCAAAGATTGGAAAGCAGCTGCGGTCATCCCCCTCTTCAAAAGGTGGAGACACTCTAGACCAAAACTGCTACAGACCTATATCTATCCTACCCTGCCTTTCTAACTAAGGTCTTCGAAAGCCAAGTTAAAAAACAGATTCCCGACCATTTCGAATCCCACCGTACCTTCTCCGCTATGAAATCTGGTTTCAGAGCTGGTCATGGGTGCACCTCAGCCACGCTCAAGGTCCTAAATTATATCATAACTGCCATCAATAAGAGACAATACTGTGCAGCCGTATTCATCGACCTGGCCAAGGCTTTCGACTCTGTCAATCACCGCATTCTTATCAGAAGACTCGACAGCCTTGGCTTCTCAAATGATTGCCTCACCTGGTTCACCAACTACTTCTCTGATTGAGTTCAGTGTGTCAAATCGGAGGGCCTGTTTTCCGGACCTCTGGCAGTCTCTATGGGGGTGCCACAGGGTTCAATTCTCGGGCTGACTCTCTTCTCTGTATACATCAATGATGTCGCTTTTGCTGCTGGTGATTCTCTGATCCACCTCTACGCAGACGACACCATTCTACATACATCTGGCGCTTCTTTGGACACTGTGTTAACTAACCTCCAGACGAGCTTCAATGTCATACAACTCCTTCCGTGGCCTCCAACTGCTCTTAAATGCAAGTAAAACTAAATGTATGCTCTTCAACCGATCTCTGCCCGCCCATCCAGCATCACTACTCTAAACGGTTCTGACTTAGAATATGTGGACAACTACAAATACCTAGGTGTCTGGTTAGACTGTAAACTCTCCTTCCAGACTCACATTAAACATCTCCAATCCAAAATGAAATCTAGAATCAGTTTCCTATTTCACAACAAAACATCTTTCACTCATGCTGCCAAACATACCCTCTTAAAACTGGCCATTCTACCTATCCTCGACTTCGGCGATGTCATTTACAAAATATCCTCCAACACTCTATTCAACAAATTGGATGCAGTCTATCACAGTGCCATCCGTTTTGTCAACAAAGCCCCATACACTACCCACCACTGCGACCTGTACACTCTCGTTGGCTGTCCCTCGCTTCATACTCGTCGCCAAACCCACTGGCTCCAGGTCATCTACAAGTCTTTGCTAGGTAAAGCCCTGCCTTATCTCAGCTCACTAGCCACCATAGCAGCACCCACCCGTAGCACGCGCTCCAGCAGGTATACCTCACTGGTCCCCCCCAAAGCCAATTCCTCCTCTGGCCGCCTTTCCTTCCAGTTCTCTGCTGCCAATGACTGGAACGAACTGCAAAAATCACTGAAGCTGGAGACACATATCTCCCTCACTAGCTTTAAGCACCAGTTGTCAGAGCAGCTCACAGGTCACTGCACCTAGCCCATCTGTAAATAGCCCATCCAACTACCTCATCCCCATACTGTATTTATTTATCTTGCTCCTTTCCACCCCAGTATCTCTACTTGCACATTCATCTTCTGCACATCTACCATTCCAGTGTTTAATTGCTATATTGTAATTACTTCGCCACCATGGCTTATTTATTGCCTTTATCTTACCTCATTTGCACACAATGTATATAGACTTTTTTTTCCTACTGTATTATTGACTGTATGTTTGTTTATTCCATGTGTAACTTTGTGTTGTTGTATGTGTCGAACTGCTTTGCTTTATCTTGGCCAAGTCGCAGTTGTAAATGAGAACTTGTTCTCAACTAGCCTACCTGGTTAAATAAAGGGGAAATAAATCAAATAAAAAATAAATATAGCTGCAACCAACTGAAATTATTTTATTCAGTGTGGAAGCAAATAGGGCTGTGACGGTCATGGAATTTTAGATGACGGTAATTGGCCAGCCTAGCCACAGAAAAAGATAGGAACCTTCCCGCTAGACATGATTGGCTAAGATAATGGATGGGCTGGACATGCCGAGAGATTAGTTTGGATTGGTCTGACATGTAGCATGCTTCTGTCTATAACATGAGCTGCTCAGTATTTGTAGATCATTTTTGCAATCGTGGCTTTAAAAAAAAAATATCATAGAGAACTGCAAAAGTGTTGCTACTGCTCTCAACATTATCCCTGAATTTAGCTTACGCTATTGACAAAGATACGTGGGAAAAATGTGTGATGGACTGACTACTTTCTGGAGGACGATCATGCCATGCTGACTTTCTCTGATTCAGAAAATGAATTAGACGATGAGGAAATCCCTGATTTAGGAAAAAAAATAACATTGAACCAGACATTGTAGTCTTCTGGTGACAGCGATGGGGAAGAAATGTCACAGAAGTTGACCAAGTTTTGAAATCACTGCGATGCCCGGTGGAAGCAGAGTATGATGGCTAAGCAGATGGATAAAGTTCTGGAATTTGATTGCAACTGCGGAGGGAGTCGAAAAGAGAACAAAGATGGCTGTTGTATAAAACACCTGTCTTTCCGGATTATATCCTCATACTAAGGGCAACCATGGCATCCGTGACAGAGGGAGAAGCGTTCATCCATGTATGCGAACATAGCTAGCTAATAATTCCTGTGTACCAGTGCTGGTGTAGGTCTTGGTAAGAATGTTTCCATGATTCTAACAGTTCACATATTAACTAGGCCTATATTTTTGTTGCCCAAATGCTGCATGGACCAGTGTGGAAATGATAATAAAAGTGCAGGAATTAATTTTTTTATTGAACCTTTATTTTACTAGGCAAGTCAGTTAAGAAAAAATTATTATTTACAATGACAGCCTACCCCTCCCCAAACCCGGACGACTCTGGGCCAATTGTACGCCGCCCTATGGGACTCCCTATCACGATTTTTCCATATAAACAAAAAACACTGACCTATGTGGATCACTACTGAATGTTTAATTCATTAATAAAACGAGAGGTTAGACACATGCAGACTATAACGTCACACTCAGCCAAAGGAAGACAAAAGCCAACCAGCAGGGGGGACCTATTGTGTCCTGGTGGCAGCTCAATGTGACCTCTGAACATGTGGCCCTGTTAACACAACGAGGGCTAATCTCAGTCGCTGATCAGGCAGCAAACAAACCTTGGCTGAGGCTGTCGTCGCTGCTGGCCTCCCTCTACTCAGTACTAAACAAACCACAGGCAGCATAACCACCAGAGAGGTCTCAAAGAAAATAAAGAAACACAGACAGATAGAGACCAAGCCAGAAAGAGAAACAGACAGAGGCAACGAAATGAGAAAGGCAAACAGGCAAGGAAATTATACTCCATGCTGTGACTGCTGCACATCTGAAAATGGAAGAAAGGAGATTGGGGTGGCTTTTTAATTTTTTAAAATCAGAAATAGGTAAATGAAAGGAAGGGAGATGGGGTGAGAGAGGAAAAAGAGAAAGAGAGAAAGAAAGAAAGAGAGAGATGGGGTGAGAGGATGAGAGAGCGAGAGAGAGAAAGGAGGAAGAGAAAGAAAAGGACGTCAGGAGTAGTTTGAATGGGGGAGGAGACTGTTGGTTGCGTGTGTGTGTGTGTGTGTGTGTGTGTGTGTGTGTGTGTGTGTGTGTGTGTGTTTGTGTGTGTGTGTGTGCCAAATGAGAGAGAAGCCGCCTGTTACCAGGCAGGGCCGGCCAATGTCTCAGGGGAAATGCAGAGGGAGTGCCTCAAAAACAGACGCGAGGGCAAGAAATGACAGACGCAGACGCACACACAAAACCAAAAAACTGGGAAACACGCGGAGCACAGCGACCTTGCGAGCCACGTGCTGCCCAGAGACAACTACAACAAAAGCAGCGCGCAGCAACAGCTTCAGCTCCACCCGCCCATCGCTTGCCGACCAATGGTTCCAGCTCCCTGTGTGCACCTGGCATGACGCCCTGCTGGTTCCGGCTCGCCATGTTTTGGTCAGGGGTTTAATGTTTAAGATCTTCTTCAGCAAAAGGACCCGGGCTCAACTGCAATTAAGGTAACTGGCTAGCCTTAGCCTGAGGCTCTTTCTCTGTGTGTGTGTTTCATTAACTCTTGGAGTTGATGAAAGATTGTATTTATCGAAATGGTGGTGGTTACACACATCGCCCCGATGAGCTATTAATTACAAACGCCTAAGAGTGTTTGAATATTGGGTTCATTAACTGGTGATAAAAAATAAACGTATGTCTCCATGAGAACCAGCAGTGTTTAACCTAATAATGGCAACAGGTGGTGGTAAAGTCAGCTCTTTTTGGCAATCATGACTTCCTATACTGATCTATAGTGACCTACCGTATAAACTGATCTAGAATGACCTACCGGATAAACGGCTCTATAGTGACCTACTGGATCAACTGATCTATAGTAACATACAGTATTAACTGATCTATATTAACATACTGATCTATACTGATCTATAGTAACATACTGGATTAACTGATCTATAGTAACATACTGGATCAACTGATCTATAGCAACATACTGATCTATACTGACATACTGATCTATAGTAACATACTGATCTATACTGATCTATAGTGACATACTGGATCAACTGATCTATAGTAACATACTGGATTAACTGATCTATAGTAACATACTGGATCAACTGATCTATAGCAACATACTGATTTATACAGATCTATAGTAACATACGGATCTATAGTAACATACTGGATCAACTGATCTATAGTGACATACTGATCTATACCGACATACTGATCTATATGGATCTATAGTAACGTACTGATCTATACTGATCTATAGTGACATACTGGATCAACTGATCTATAGCAACATACTGGATCAACTGATCTATAGTAACATACTGGATTAACTGATCTATAGCAACATACTGATCTATACAGATCTATAGTAACATACTGGATCAACTGATCTATAGCAACATACTGGATTAACTGATCTATAGCAACATACTGATCTATACTGTTCTATAGTAACATATTGGATTAACTGATCTATAGTGACATCCTGGATAAACTGATCTATAGTAACATACTGATCTTTAGTAGCATACTGGATCAACTGATCTATAGTGACATACTGATCTATACTGACATACTGATCTATAGTAACATACTGGATCAACTGATCTATAGTTACATACTGGATCAACTGATCTATAGTGACATACTGGATCAACTGATCTATAGTAACATACTGGATAAACTGATCTATAGTAACATACTGGATAAACTGATCAATAGTAACATACTGGATTAACTGATCTATAGTGACATACTGGATAAATTAATCTATAGTAACATACTGGATTAACTGATCTATAGTAACATACTGGATTAATTGATCTATACTGATCTATAGTAACATACTGATCTATAGTAACATACTGATCTATAGTGACATACTGGATCAACTGATCTATAGTGACATATTGTTTAAACGGATCTTTACTGATCTATAGTGACATACTGGATCAACTGATCTATAGTGACATACTGATCTATAGTAACATACTGATATATACTGATCTATAGTAACATACTGGATTAACTGATCTATAGTGACATACTGGATCAACTGATCTATAGTAACATACTGATCTATACTGATCTATAGTAACATACTGCATTAACTGATCGATAGTAACATACTGGATTAAATGATCTATACTGATCTATAGTAACATACTGATCTATAGTAACATACTGATCTATAGTGACATACTGGATTAACTGATCTATAGTGACATATTGTTTAAACGGATCTATACTGATCTATAGTGACATACTGGATCAACTGATCTATAGTGACATACTGGATCAACTGATCTATAGTGACATACTGGATAAACTGATCTATACTGATCTATAGTAACATACTGATCTATAGTAACATACGGGATTAACTGATCTATAGTGACATACTGGATCAACTGATCTATAGAGACATACTGGATCAACTGATCTATAGAAACATACTGATATATAGTAACATACTGGATTAATTGATCTATACTGATCTATAGCAACATACTGGATGAACTATAGATCAGTTAACGCAATATGTTACTATAGATCAGTTTATCCAGAATGTCAGGGCAGACCCGTTTATCCAGCATGTCAGTGCAGACCAGTTTATCCAATATGCCAGTGTCATACTGGATAAACTCATGCAATGTTTTGAGTTGTCGAAATGAAACAACTCCAGTCGACGATTTAACTTCCAGTTAAAATGTTTCCTATTAACTGTTACTGCAACAATGAATCAATGGCAGTTAAAACATTTGTCATAAGCAAACAAGACAGCTACTCTACTTCACGAGTCAGTATGCCTAGACAGCTTTCTCTGTCTGTTGACGTAGTTACTGCAGAGATCAAATTTGTTTGTTCTTTTCCTAATGTCACGATGGCCTGTGTCCTTTCTGTGAGAGACCCTTGTGATCTCATTATACTCTCACACGTTTCCATAACAAGCCCAATGTCCAAATCTCTGCGACGGGTTGCCACCGATTACAGGGTTTCAGCAAGTCTCAGGTGAATACGTCTCTCTAGTGTGCTGTTAGGCGACTCTAGAGGGTGTTAAAGAGCAAAACGTCTCCTTTTTCTAGACGATTCTTATTGACTCTCGGTGAACGAAGCAAAGCAGTGTAGCTCACTTCGTAGGGAGATAATTCATCTGTTAGCAGGAGCAACTGGTAGATCGACGTGATGATTAAGCCGTGTCCACTTATTATTGAAAAATGTAAATGAATGAAGGTAACGACGGCCACGTGCTTCTATTTAGAGAAGGGATATTGTATTTAGGAGCTAGGGTATTTCCGCTGTAGACATTTAAACATGGTGTGGCGCCACGGCAAAATCATAGCTAGATCCTCCAGAAAAAGATGTAATATGAAGGGGAAAAAAACACTTTGAAGATGCTAGAACAGTCAACATTTACTTTTCTTCTGCAAACAAAACAGGTAATGAATATAAAAATCAGACTACCCCATAGTAGAAAAGTTCATCTAGTTACAGTGCCTTCAGAAACTATTCACACCCCTCGACATTTTCCACATTCTGTTGTGTTACAGCCTGAATTTAAAATGGATAAAATTGTGATTTTGTGACACTGGCCTACTACACACAATACCCCATAATGTCAAAGTGGAATTACAAAATAATTATACTGAACAGAAACATCAACGCAACATGTGAAGTGTTGGTCCCATGTTTCATGAGCTGAAATAAAATATCCCAGAAATGTTACACAAGCACAAAAAGCTTATTTCTCACAAATGTTGTACAGAAATTTGTTTACATCCTATATAGTGAGCATTTGTCCATTGCTAAGATAATCCATCCACCTGACAGGAGTGGAATATCAAGAAGCTGATTAAACAGCATGATCATTACACATGTGCACCTCGTGCTGGGGAAAATAAAAGGCCACTCTAAAATGTGTAGTTTTGTCACACAACACAATGCCACAGATGTCTGAAGTTGCAATTGGCATGCTGACTGCAGGAATGTCCACCAGAGCTGTTGCCAGAGAATTGAACTTAAATTTCTTTACCGTAAGCCGCCTCCAACGTCATTTTATAGAATTTGGCAGTACGTCCAACCGGCCTCACAACAGCAGACTGTGTGTAACCACGTCAGCCCAGGACTTCCACATTCGGCTTCTTCACCTGCGGGATCGTCTGAAACCAGTCATCTGGATAGCTTATGAAACTGTGGGTTTGCACAACCAAATTTCTACACAAACTGTCAGAAACCGTCTCAGGGACGCTTCGATGGCCACTGGTACGCTGGAGAAGTGTGCTCTTCAAGGATGAATCCCGGTTTCAACTGTACCGGGCAGATGGCAGATAGCGTGTATGGTGTTGTGTGGGCAAGCGGAATGCCCAATGGTGGCGGTGGGGTTATGGTATGGGCAGGCATAAGCTACAGACCATGAATACAATTGCATTTTATCAATGGCAATTCGAATGCACAGAGATACCCTGACAAGATCCTGAGGCCCATTGTCATGTCATTTATCCGCCGCCACACCTCATGTTTCAGCATGATAATGTACAGCCCCATGTATCTGTACACAATTCCCGGAAGCTGAAAATGTCCCAGTTATGTCATGGCCTGCATGCGCAATGTCACCCATTCAGCATGTTTGGGATGATCTGGATCGATGTGTACGACAGCGTGTTCCAGTTCCCGCCAATATCCAGCAACTTTGCACAGCCATTGAAGAGGAGTGGGACAACATTCCACAATCGACAGCCTGATCAACTCTATAGGAAGATGCGTCATGCTGCATGAGGCAAATGGTGGTCACACAGGATACCGAATGGTTTTCTGCTCCACGTCCCTACCTTTTTCCCCTAAGGTATCTGGGACCAACATATGCATATCTGTATTCCCAGTCATGTGAAATCCATAGATTAGGGCCTAATTTATTTATTTTAAATTGACTGATTTCCTCATATGAAACTGTAACTCGGTAAAATTGTAGACATTTTTGCATGTTGCATTTTTTTTTCCCCCTCATCTCTGTACCCCACACAAACAATTATCTGTAAGGTCTCTCAGTCGAGCAGTGAATTTCAAATACAACCACAAAGACCAGGGAGGTTTTTCTAATGCCTCGCATTGAAGATCCCCCATTGGTAGACAAAATAAATAAATAAAAAGAAGTAGACATTGAATATCCCTTTGAGCATGGCGAAGTTATTAATTATACTTTGAATGGTTTATCAACACACCCAGTCACTACAAAGATACAGGCGTCCTTCCTAACTCTGTTGCCTCAAGAGGAAGGAAACCGTTCAACGATTTCACCATGAGGCCAATGGTGACTTTTAAACAGTTACAGAGTTGAATGGCTGTGATAGGAGAAAACAGAGGATGGATCAACAACATTGTATTTACTCCACAATACTAAGCTAAATTACAGGCTGAAAAGAAGGAAGCCTGTATAGACTACAGATACCCCAAAACATGCATCCTGTTTGCAATAAGGCACTAATGTAAAACAGCAAAAAATATGGCAATGACATTCACTTTATGTCCTGAATAAAAAGCATTGTGTTTGGGGCATATCCAACAACACGTCACTGAGTACCACTCTTCATATCTTCAAGCATGGTGGTGGCTGCATCATGGTATGGGTATGCTTGTCATCGGCCATGACTAGGGAGTATTTTTTTTAATATAAAAATAAATGGAATAGAAGCAAGCACACAGGCAAAATCCTAGAGGAAAACCTGGTTCAGTCTGCTTTCCAACAGACACTGGGAGACAAATTCACCTTTCAGCAGGACAATAACGAAAAACACAAGGCCAAATAAACACAACGTTCCTAAGTGGTACAGTTTTGACTTAAATTGACTTGAAAATCTATGGCAAGACTTGAAAATGGCTGTCTAGCAATGATCAACAACCAACTTGACAGAGCTTTAAGTTTTTTAAAGAATAATGTGCAAATATTGTACAATCCAGGTGTGCAAAGAGACTTACCCAGAAAGACTCATAGCTGTAATCGCTGCCAAAGGTGATTCTAACATGTATTAACTCAGGGTTGTGAATACTTATGTAAAATAGACATCTGTATTTAATTTTCATTTAACATGCAAACATGTTTTAAAACATTTTCACTTTTTCATTATGGGATATTGTGTGTAGATGGGTGAAAAGAAAAATATATTTAATCCATTTTGATTTCAGGCTGTAACACTACAAAATGTGGACTAAGTAAAGGGGTATGAATACTTTCTGGAAGGCACTGTACCTAGTCGGCTTTTTGTTGTGTGTTCTATACAAGATAAATATTCCTCTACAGGTGCATTCATGTGCCATATGGAGGGAAACATGCATTCTGACAAGCAGTCAATGCACAACTTTTACAATCACGGGGAAAACAGCAGTTCTGATGGCCATTGTTAAATATAGGGGGATCCTAGTTTTCCATTCCTACTTTATTTATTTCTCAACTCCTAAATATGCAGAGCCATGGTTAAGCATGTTACCGCTCCACAATTAGCTATGAGTGCATAGAGGAGAGTGGGGCTAGAGGTAACAAGGCTAAATTACAGGGTAACTTGGTGTAAAAACACCACCCCACCTAAAAATATGTTTATCTGAGAAGTAGAGTTACCCCGGGTAGCAGTTTACCAAGTTACCCTAAAAAGGTAGTGCTACATTACATTCAATGTGTTTATGTATGTTTTTGGGACATAAAATTCATCAATAGGATGCTATCTAGTTAAAAGATCACATTTGGTATCTAGAAAATTATTAGCCAAATAGGGTACAGTGGGTAAATGCAGATAGGCTAAAGCATGGGGTTGCCTATTTATTTATTGCCAAAATACTGCATCAGTTGGGCAACAGGTGATAATGCTCATTGCTAAAAGCATACCTGATAATATGGAAAATGAATAGGCTATATGCATGTTCCAATATGTTAAAAATAATTTAAACAAATCATTTAGCCAATATGGTGTCAACATAATTTAAACAAAAAATCATTTTTGGACTAGAATGTCCTTTTAAAAAGTCACCAGAACTGAGCTTCTCAGTCCTTCTTTATACATATTATTTTTAAAATGTTTTATTTAACTAGGAAAAAAAAACCTCTTTTGCAATGTAGACCTGACCAAGAAAGCAGCAGCAGTCTATAGAACATTACAACATTTAGACATACAATACAAACAGCACAACACGTTATTAAGAGTGGTTTAGGCCTACAGGAAACACGTACACACCTCCTCAACAGAAGGAGCACGAGTACATCTATGTGAAACGTAGTTTGCAGACTGTTCCACGCCTCTGTTGCACAAAAGGAAAAGGCAATATTGCCTCACTTGGTAACGGCCCTGGGGACCTGGGAAGCAATTACCTAGTAGACCGCGTCTGGTAACTGCTAGTGGTAAAGGAGAGCAAGCTACCTGTACTGCTTAGTGTTTCATTTCTTCAACTTCCTGAGCCGGGTTCCTAAGTCCATCTAGCTGCACTGGCTATGTATTTTCTCTCTAAACACTTGTTTCATGAGTCTGAATCTGTTATTATCGGACTACTACGAGCTCCATAGAAAGCTGCTCTTTCTTGCTGTATGCTGGATCGTTAAACACCTCTAGAAAGAACCCCAACTAAGCAGCACCAAGGAAACAAAACAGAGTCTCAGATTGTAAAACATTGTCAAGGATAATTTTGGTTCTTCTGTATGGAAGGGTCAGAGTCTTAGAGAGACTTTTACTGTCTTGAGTTGGGCTTTGTTGTTTCAAAGCACAGCCTAACCTTGGTCTTTTGTTGCAGGTGGTTGCGTGGTGTCCGTCCGGTGCTGGACTATTATGCTCCAGCTGGAAGGCACCAAGTGCAGTTTCCTGTTCTGCCTGGGAATCTGCATGTTCATCTGCTCTGTGATCTACCTGAGTACCAAGGCCCCTACAGATCCCCAGGCTCAGCACGGGCCCTTGGGCTGCAGGCCCTTCTCCCAGTACTGCCAAGCCTTCCTCCCCAGCACTGATGGCTCTCCAGCATGGCAACGCCACGACTGCCAGGTGGAGAGCTATCTTCTGGGTATGGGGGGTGGAGGTGGGGACCTGGACTGCTCCCGCCTGGTGAGGGAGCTCCACTTCATCACCAGCCCGCTGAGTCGTGAGGAGGAAGACTACCCTCTGGCCTTCATCCTCACCGTCCACAAGGAGCTCGAGCTGCTCGTGCGCCTGCTGAGGGCCATCTACGCACCCCAGAATGTCTACTGTATCCATGTGGACGTCAAGGCTCCGCAGGAGTACAGTGAAGCCGTGGATAGCCTGGTGGGCTGCTTCCCCAACGTGTTCCTGGTCAGCCGCAGCGAGATGGTGACCTACGCCGGCTACTCGCGGCTACAGGCTGACATCAACTGTATGAGGGACCTGGTGGCGTCGCCGGTGCCCTGGAGGAAGGTGGTCAACCTGTGCGGCCAGGACTTCCCCGTCAAAAGCAACCTGGAGCTGGTGCGCTACATGCAGAGCAAGAAGTGGAGGGACAGGAACATGACCCCGGGCATCAAGCAGCCGGCGTCCATGAGGCACCGGACTCAGCTGAGGTACAGGGAGACCAGGGGCTTCCTTGTGGCCCCCAAGCGAGGAGCACCAAAGAAGGGTGCTCCACCCCATGGGTTGCAGATTTACTTTGGAACAGCCTACTACGCGCTAACAAGGACCTTTGTGGAGTTTGTACTGAGAAGTCAGGTGTCCAGGGACTTGCTGGAGTGGTCCAAAGACACATTCAGCCCAGATGAGCACTACTGGGTGACACTCAATCACATCAAAGGTAAAGTCCAGGCTTTAGAACCGCTCATAAAAAGCGACTTTGTAATACAGTGGCCAATAGAAGTTCATCTCCACAACACCCTTTGTACTGAGCTTATGGCAATATATAGGGACATTTAGAACTGTTACATCCGTGAGGAAAACAGATGAGACTTCTACAACCCTAGACCTTTCCATATGCTACACACAACCTTTCCAATTTTAAATGCATTCCAAAAGCAAACACCTAGGAGACGAAAAAGCTATGCGAAGTCAATAAATCCTGGCGGCCCAGTACCTGTGAGTTCAAGTAATTTCATGAAAGGCAAACAAATTTATTTGGGATGTTCACTGTTCAAAGATTACTTTTAGCCTTTATAAAGCTTGAAACTTAAAGGAATGTGTTCAACATCCCCACATTGTTTCAAGTACAGTAGGGCAGCCTAAGCTCAATCAATTTTATAAAGCCATTTTTACATGAGCAGTTGTCAAAGTGCTTTACAGATGCTCAGCCTAAATCCCCAAAGAGCAAGTAATGCAGATGCACAGTGGCTAGGAAAAACTCCCTAAAATGACTTAAAATTAAGTTTCATTCATACTGTAGGCTCTGATTTATTTGCAGCTTGCTTTATCTACAGTATATGAGTATATCAGTGTCCCATGAATCATTGATGACAATCAAAAGGCTTTGAATAATGAAATGTGAGAATGAGATTGAATCTGTTCTGGATCGGTTATCTGCTCCTAGAAGCGCCAGGAAGTCATGTAGACGGAGGTTGGAGCGGCGAGATCCGGGCAATAAAATGGAGGGACCAAGAGGGGATGGAACACAATGGATGCAAAGGTACAACAACTCCTGATCCCAGTCATTGTCAGTTTACAGTCTTGACCTCACTTGTCTAGGGCATGTTTTGCTCTTTGGTTCCAGATTAGATTAGCCTTCTGATTAGGAAGTAAACAGTTTACACAACAGCAGTTGATAGATTTTGACGCTGATCTGATCTCATCTTGATGCCCTTTCTGCTGCTGCTGCTCGTCTTTCCGCAGGTCGTTATGTCAGGGACATCTGCATCTACGGTCTGGAGGATTTGCAGTGGATCATCAACAGAAACAGCATGTTTGCCAACAAGTTTGAGAGCAAGACCTTCCCAGATGCTTTGGACTGCCTGGAGCAGTGGCACAGAGACAAGGTCCTGCAGCAAGCCACGGTTCCCATTCAGTCATGGTGGCAACTTGCCACGCAAGGCAACAAAATCGGTCTTTTCAACGCCACAGTGGATACGTAATTAAAAGCTGAATTCCTCTCCAATCGTAGGAAACCGAATGCGAGGTGACCAGAGAAGATTTGTTATTGACATATCTCGGTTGTCCTGATATGCTTTTTATAAAAAATTAAAAAAAACTTGGTGTATCACTAAAGCCACATGCCTGAATAGTTTCTGCATATATGACAACATTGTGAACATTTTGTTCGTTTTTTCAGCTGTTTGAGCACACAACATTTTTTATTGAGACAAATCAAAGTTTTTATTGAGACAATCGTCAGTGATTGGTCTACAGTACAACTCCTACTAGGAGTGGGAATAGGGCTGGGCGATATGGACAAAATATCATATTACAATGTTTTTGACGGTATTTTATTGTTTTGAATAAAAGTTCTAAATATGCTTTATGAGTAGTTCTAGGATGGCTTCAGTGGGGGTACCACGTATCAAACTCATTCCACGGAGGGCCGAGTGTCTGTTGGTTTTTGCTCCTCCCTTGTATTTGATTGATGAATTAAGGTCACTGATTAGTAAAGAACTCCCCTCATCTGGTTGTCTAGGTCTTAATTGAAAGGAAAAAACTAAAAACCCTTATTTATACTGTTCTATCCAACTCCAAACAATAATAATTGTCATTATTTTCATACATTTCGGCAGGTAGCCTAGTGGTTAGAGCATTTGGCCAGTAACCAAAAGGTTGCTAGATCGAATCCCGAGCTGACAAGGTAAAAATCTGTCGTTCTGCCCCTGAACAAGGCAGTTAACCCACTGTTCCTAGGCCGTCATTGTAAATAAGATTTTGTTCTTAACTGACTTGCCTAGTTAAATAAAAGTTAAATAAAAACAATTATATTATTATTTTTATTATCATTTCCACACTGGTCCATGCAGAATTTGGGCAAAAAATATAGGCGTAGTTAATATGTGAACTGTTAGAATCATGGAAATATAAATAATATATATATAATGAAAAGCTTACCAAGACCTACACCAGCACTGGTACACAGGCAGTATTAACTAGCTATGTTCGCTCTGTACATTTAGCAAGCTAGCTAGCCAGCTAACTAGTAATTAGCATTAGCAGTTAAGAAAAGACAAGCGGGCAGATAGTTGTTTGCAGATAGTTAGACACACAAAACGAATAATGTATAGAACGCTTGTGGAAAGCAACATGTCACCAACATTTGAACATGCAGAGTGAACGGCAAGAAAATGCACGTGGTCGAGCAACTGCTCTCTCCTTGAGTGACAGTAGGCAGGCAGGGCTTGGTGTGGTTAGCAACATGCAGCAGCAAGAGGAGAGGGAGAGAGAGGACTCAAGAAGCAAACAGAGTAAACTATAAAAACCAACATTATACGCGTGAGAGTTTCGTATCACATTTAACAAACCAAACATTGATATACTGTTATAGAAGGTCAAGTAAAAACTCAAACCGGTCCGTGCATCAATACTGGTACTGTATATAGTAAAATAGGGTATACCGCCCAGCCCTAAGTGAGAAGTATGGACTGGATTCTTCAATCACGTGTTTGTTGTCATTCAATGAGAGAGGCCTAGTTTTCATGCACATTTTTTCTCTTGAGAAATACTGCACCAAAACATCTTAGATGTAAAATTGCATAACTAAGACAACCTCTGCAAAAATGTCAACATTTATTACAGATTTCTTGATTAATCTTACATTAATTTGGGATATTTTGAGGAAGTGTACTGGCTATGTTGTTGCTAGGGTGGCTCAAGAGGGACAAATATTCATTTTTGTAATATTGCCACTTTGTTTCTAGACGAGTTCTGCTTGGAGCAAACCAAACCTCGAACTATGTATAATGACGCCTTAAGGGGCACCTTGGTTGAGAGGATGACGCAACCATAATCAGTAAGGAATTCATAAGTCCCCACCCGCTGCGCCACACAAGGCCCTTCAGAGACATGTGGTGCACTTTGACAACAGACCCAAATAGGCCACTGTACCAAAGGGATTCAGTAAACTTTACAGGCGAGACCAATACACAACTCTATGAACATGGCTTGGATGTGTGGCAACAACTTGAAAATGTATTGCCATTTCAAAATGAAAAAATATGTTTTTTTGTTAAGAACAATATTTAAAGTAAGCTATTATATTTGTCCTGCTTAAAAAGCTGAATGTCTCCCTGTGTTTATCCCCCCCCCCCCCCCCCCTTGCCAAGCATACCCATAACATGATGCAGCCACCACCATTGAAAATATGAAGCGTGGTACTCAGTGATGTGTTGTGTTGGATTTGCCCCAAACAATTCAGGACATAAATGTTATTTTCTTTGCCACATTTTTTGCAGTTCTATTTGAGTGCCTTATTGCAAGATGCATATTTTTGAATAATTTTTATTCTGTACAGTCTTACTTCTTTTCACTCTGTCATTTCAGTTAGTATTGTGGAGTAACTACGTTGTTGATCCGTCCTCAGCTCTCTCCTTTCACAGCCATTAAACCACGTTAATGTTACCATTGGCCTCATGGTTTCCTTCCTCTCCGGCAACGTCTCTGGCAAAGCCTGTAACTTTGTAGTGACTGCGTATATTGATACACCATCCAAAGTGTAATTAATAACTTCACCATGCTCAAAAGGGATATTCAATGTCTGATTTTCTTCCTTAATTTTTTACAAATTTAGGTGCCCTCCCTTATCTTTGTGGTTGACTCTGGTGTTTGAAATTCACTGCTCGACTTTGGGACATTATAGATAATTGTATGTGTGGGGGTACGGAGATGAGGTAGTCATTCAACATATCATGTTAAACACTATGGCACAGAGAGTGAGTCCATTTAACTTATGTGACTTGTTAAAAAAATTAAAAATAATTCCCCCTTAACATTTTTAGGCTTGCCATAAGAAAGGGGTTGAATACGTATTGACTCGACATTTGTTTTTGATTTTGTATTAATATTTAACAATTTCTAAAAACATAATTCCACTTTTAAATTATGGGGTACTACGTGTAGGCCAGCGACAGTACTGTGTGTAAAGCTGTCATCAAGGTGAAGGGTGGCTACTTTGAAGAAAATCAAATATATCTGGATTTGTTTAATACTTTTTTTTGTTACTACATGATTCCATGTGTGTTATTTCATAGTTTTGATATCTTCAACATTATTCTACATTTGCACCACCAATTGAAGAGAACAGGTTCCAACAAATGGAAATTAGGAAGAGGCTGTTATGGTATTCAACTTCCACTTTGACATCAAACCATTTTCAAATGTTTTAAACACAATTGATTTAAATATGATATTATCAAGGGCTTTGTTTATGGAAATCGTACAGCATACATTTTTTTACCCAAAATGTGTTTGTTTTGAAGTGTAGCTATTCATGGAAATTCCCAAATGCTTTGAATACATTAAACATTGGAGTCAGAGAGGTGACCTGTTGTGTTGCTCCCTCTGCCTATACCACAGCAGCATCTGTTTCCTATCATCTGGCAGCTTCCTCATATAGCCTGGCTCAGCCTCCGCTCAGCTGGAAGGAGGCATCATGGGAATAATGACAGGCACAGATCTGGGGGTTATCTGGTTTCCATGACACCGATGGGGCTCAGCATTAAAGCACCGCTAGCGTGGTGGACGGCTAGGAGGTGGTTGTTCCTGTCGTACGTTCACAGCACATAGATTTTCAGAGGCCATCTGTTGTTTCTCAATAGGACTCCCTGTGTATTGTGTGTCCTATTTCTCTTATCACATTGTTACCGTAAATAGAACATGTCGTCAATAAAAGGCGAGAACACAGTGGGGCAAGCATGGCGGATGGAGTGGGGGATGGGGCAGGTATGGAGGAAGGCATGGCAGATCGGGAAAGCATGGCGTATGGGGCAGGCGGAAGGCGTGGTGGATGGGGCAGGCATGGTAGATGGAGAAGTAGGGCAATATAGACAAAATACATATCACGATAAATGTACCCATTTCTTGCAATAAATTATGTTAAATTATTTTTGGGGAAGTGCTAGAGCTGGGTGATATGGACAAAAAGTAATATCGTGACAAATGTAGCTATTTTGCTCGATAACAATAAATACAAAGATTTGAAGAAAGTTTTAATGTATGGCGTCAAATCAGCCTCTAAAGTCCATTGCGTGCGAGACGTCGAGCAAGATGACACATCATTGAGCAAGCGAACACTGCGTTGTAAGTGCAGAAGATGGGGTCATGCGAGCAGAAGATCCCGCCAGCACACAGACCGGTCAAGAATGCAGAATGTGGTTGAACGAGCAGAGGATGGGTCCCAGGAGCATACAAGCCGGTCGAGAGCTCAGAATGTGGTCGAGCGAGCAGAGGATGGGTGCCGCCAGCACACAAACCGGTCGAGAGCTCAGAATGTGGTCGAGCAAGCAAAGGATGGGTCCCGCCAGCACACAAACCAGTCGAGAGCTCAGAATGTTGTTGAGCAAGCAGAGGATGGGTCCCGCCAGCACACAGACCAGTCGAGAGCGCAGGATGCGGTCGAGCGAGCAGAGGATGAGTTGAGGCTGGGTTTTCCAAGTCATTCAGTGCTTACTATTCAAGCTGGCTAGCAAGCTAAACATACGGTTCTGAAGCGCATCTGTTTGACATCATGCACCCAAGAGGACTCAACCAATCACATGACAACACTGGACTGAAAAATGGCAAGCATTTGTTAGTTTGTCCATCACTCCAATGAAAGTGACCAATTTAAGGTGTTCTAGACACGCATCCGATTAAGTCAGCCCCCATAAGCCTGAAATCCGATCGAGAAAAAAAAGAGAAATTGAAACCCAAAAGGTGTCAAGACTTGAGAGAGCAACATCAGAAATGTAAAGTTAAAACGAAGACAGTACAGTATGGTTTAGAAACTCTGTGGTGAAAACTTGACAAAGACGTGACTATTGTTGGACAATTAAAAAAAAAAAGGACACATTTGAATCATGTTTCTTTGCTTAAGGTTCTATATTTTTTGATTCAAACATACTTATTTTTGATCTGTGGCAATGATGTTCTGCTTGCCCAAACTCACACTTGTCAGCTCTCAAGTTTGGCATATCCACTCGAGGAACATCTGCTCTCTCCAACAAATGTCTGCGCTCTCAACCAATATTCCCTCGAAGCTGTGCGCGGGGGTACGCAGCTCCCCAGGGACTGCAGAACAGAAGAAATATCAGCTCGCATAGAGAAGCACGAGATTGAACTTCACTCAACTTTAGAGTTTTCCCCCTTAGTTAACACTAATCAACCTTTCTCTTCTTTGGGAATTGTGATCGAATCATCGCAATATTAGCCACTTTCAACGCAACATACCGAAAAAAAAACTAATTATGCAACCCGTAGTATGCAAAAGTAACTATGGAAGATTTTGTTGTAGGCAGAACGCATCGAAGTACGATTCTATTGCATTGACATACACGACTCAGCCAGTACTCCACACAGACCATAACCAATCAGAGGTGCAGTAGACCTGTATGCAAATAACTATTGCCATATATGGATCGGTGCCATTCACTTTGAACTGGATTGTGTTTACAGCGGTTGTGAGTATTCTCCGTAATAATTGTATGGGAATATTAATGCATTTTATTTTGTAAAGTGGTTTCTTGCATCAATCACAACAACATGTTCAGTCACCTCCTTGTCTGAAGGACGAAAGTCTAAATGTTGGCCTACCATTTTTCAATGAGGTTTCCTCTTGCTCGACATGGACTTTAGATGCTGATTTGACACGATATTAATGGACGGTTACTTTACAACTGAGATGGCCTACTTTTGAATCATACCATTTCATCAAACATATCCAGGGAATGCATGATTGATATTTTGGATGTGCAACCTGTCAAAATAGGATACAGAATTATCTTCTTTTTTTTTGTTGCTCTACAGAGAAATTTACCAACATCTATATTTAGCCTATAGGCTATATTGTTCACCACCAGGAAGTGGGAACTCAAAACACTTAGGTAGATTGCTAACTCCAAATATGATATTGTTGCTATATAACCGTGTAGGCTAATTGATTAACCTAATCAGTAAATGTTGGCTAATGTCCTACAAAAACCTTTTTCCCAGGCATTTTTTTTTACCCCCCACACCATTAACAAACATATGCATACGAAAAACAACTTAGACACCAACAAACATCTACCTCTCCTCTGTCCAGACCCACATGCTTACACTCCCATCCCTAGTGCATGCATTATTGCTTGCCACGTGGCCTTAAATTGTACTAATTTGTCTTTCCTCGGTCGTCCATGCTATTTCAATATTTCAATAATAAAATCATTAGATTTTTCCATTTTGGTAATGATGGCGGATTGACTTTTTCAGCGCTAGGCCTAAGCTACTTGAAGTAGGCCTATTCACTACTCCGCGGGCACATCAAAAGCCATACTTACAGCCTACCTCGGCTGTAAAGTGGTGCCATGAACTCAATATTAAGGTGCGAAATACATTATATACTAGGCTACCCTGGGGCGGCAGGGTAGCCTAGTGGTTAGAGCGTTGACCTAGTAACTTAAAGGTTGCAAGTTTGAATCCCCGAGCTGACAAGGTACAAATCTGTCGTTCTGCTCCTGAACAGGCAGTTAACCCACTGTTCCTAGGCCGTCATTGAAAATAAGAATTTGTTCTTAACTGACTTGCCTAGTTAAATAAAAAAATATAAAAAAATTAATAAATAAATGATTAAATAAAAACTCAGAGAAAGCTGAGACTCTCCTCACAGAAAACAGTAGTTTCTCTGAAAACTGTATTTTCACACAATTGCATTTTGAGCAATGGTCATATGCTTTTTCTTCTCAGAATGCATCCCTCCCTCCTCCATGAACACAGTGGGGAGAGGGAGGAAGAGTGGCTCGCTCACACAGCAGACGACTGAGAAACAGGGACAGGCAGACGCTTTCATAGCAAGAATTAAAGTAATGCATAGGCTATTACTGTGGACCAAATAATGGTTTTAGAACCACCTACAGGAACATTGTGTAGAAGGAAAAAAATTGACGGAAATTACAGAAGTACACAAAATAAGGGGCAATGTAGGCAATGTAGGTGTCAGTAATTTTAGGTTCATGGTCACAGCTTTATGGGGCAGGCATGGTGGATGAGGCACCATGGTACTTTTCTATGTGCACCATGGTATACAGAAACAGTAGCTCCTACCTTTTATTTGCTTTATTTGGCTAAACAACGCGTATCATTACGTTAACTCAAAAAGGGAGAGTTGTATGTTCATATCAAAGCAAATTATTGATGCATTAGCAACGGAAATGTGGCCAACTCAATGGAATCAAACAAGTCAAAAACAGTTAATCATTCACAAGTGAGCACAAACAGCTAAAAGGTCCACAGATAGAAACCCCCCCACCTCCATCTGATAGAAATTCCGCAGGGCACGACAGAGGACAAGCTGTACTAAAGGTTGAGTAATCTACAGTAGAAGAGTCACACAAACAGCACCACTCTCCATTAGCAAACTACCTGAAGTGCCTCAAATGTTATTCTCAAACTGGCAATATACAGATGACTGACTATAACAGCAGGTTTTGTGTAACAAAGAAAACCACAGGGGAGTGGGTAGTGTAAGTGAGGGGTAGGCTTGGGCAGTACACCGGGTTATTTGGAAGTAGCCACGGGTAGGGCTTTGGCAGTCACAAATTTCGTCACCCGGTGATTGTCAAGCAAATAACTGTCGGTCTCATATTTAGCATCTCCTGACTTCCACACACAGACGCAGATCTCTGAAGCATCTACATTTTAAAAAAGTCAAATAAATAAATAGAGCCTACACCTTCACAATAACTCCATGCAATATAGCCTACACTATTACAATAAATCCATTATTTTAAACAGGTCTAAAGAAACATGATATAATGAAAATGTAGTCTATTTCAGAAGAACAGAATAGCATACTCTGAGTTGTCCTTATGTTAGGTCCTGATCTGAATATGCCATATGGCTGTGGACTAAACTAGTTCATTTAGTAGACAAGATTTGCTTAGAATTCTGTGACATTATTTTATTGTATGAAGAATACAATTGAACAAAGCTGAATAAAATAGAATAGGACATTTTCTCTAAGCGATTTGAGGGAATGCACACATGCAGCTATTCTGTGTTGAGCAGTTAACAACGAAATAGGTACTCCTATAAGCTTAATTTAGAGTTTAATTTAACAAGTTGTTCTACAAATGTGGGGGCTACAGTGCCTTGCGAAAGTATTCGGCCTCCTTGAACTTTGCGACCTTTTGCCACATTTCAGGCTTCAAACATAAAGTTATAAAACTGTATTTTTTGTGAAGAATCAACAACAAGTGGGACACAATCATGAAGTGGAACGACATTTATTGGATATTTCAAACTTTTTTTAACAAATCAAAAACTGAAAAATTGGGCGTGCAAAATTATTCAGCCCCCTTAAGTTAATACTTTGTAGCGCCACCTTTTGCTGCGATTACAGCTGTAAGTCGCTTGGGGTATGACTATCAGTTTTGCACATCGAGAGACTGACATTTTTTCCCATTCCTCCTTGCAAAACAACTCGAGCTCAGTGAGGTTGGATAGAGAGCATTTGTGAACAGCAGTTTTCAGTTCTTTCCACAGATTCTCGATTGGATTCAGGTCTGGACTTTGACTTGGCCATTCTAACACCTGGATATGTTTATTTTTGAACCATTCAATTGTAGATTTTGCTTTATGTTTTGGATCATTGTCTTGTTGGAAGACAAATCTCCGTCCCAGTCTCAGGTCTTTTGCAGACTTGGCAGATTTGGCTCCATCCATCTTCCCATCAATTTTAACCATCTTCCCTGTCCCTGCTGAAGAAAAGCAGGCCCAAACCATGATGCTGCCACCACCATGTTTGACAGTGGGGATGGTGTGTTCAGGGTGATGAGCTGTGTTGCTTTTACGCCAAACATAACGTTTTGCATTGTTGCCAAAAAGTTCAATTTTGGTTTCATCTGACAAGAGCACCTTCTTCCACATGTTTGGTGTCTCCCCCAGGTGGCTTGTGGCAAACTTTAAACAACACTTTTTATGGATATCTTTAAGAAATGGCTTTCTTCTTGCCACTCTTCCATAAAGGCCAGATTTGTGCAATATACGACTGATTGTTGTCCTATGGACAGAGTCTCCCACCTCAGCTGTAGATCTCTGCAGTTCATCCAGTGATCATGGGCCTCTTGGCTGCATCTCTGATCAGTCTTCTCCTTGTATGAGCTGAAAGTTTAGAGGGACGGCCAGGTCTTGGTAGATTTGCAGCGGTCTGATACTCCTTCCATTTCAATATTATTGCTTGCACAGTGCTCATTGGGATGTTTAAAGCTTGGGAAATCTTTTTGTATCCAAATCCGGCTTTAAACTTCTTCACAACAGTATCTCGGACCTGCCTGGTGTGTTCCTTGTTCTTCATGATGCTCTCTGCGCTTTTAACGGACCTCTGAGACTATCAGAGTGCAGGTGCATTTATACAGAGACTTGATTACACACAGGTGGATTGTATTTATCATCATTAGTCATTTAGGTCAACATTGGATCATTCAGAGATCCTCACTGAACTTCTGGAGAGAGTTTGCTGCACTGAAAGTAAAGGGGCTGAATAATTTTGCACGCCCAATTTTTCAGTTTTTGATTTGTTAAAAAAGTTTGAAATATCCAATAAATGTCGATCCACTTCATGATTGTGTCCCACTTGCTGTTGATTCTTCACAAAAAAAATACAGTTTTATATCTTTATGTTTGAAGCCTGAAATGTGGCAAAAGGTCGCAAAGTTCAAGGGGGCCGAATACTTTCGCAAGGCACTGTATATGTTTTGATTTTTAATACATTGTAAGGCTTCATGATGCGACTAATGATGATTTGAAAAAAGTTGATTGAAAGGCATGAGGTCTGCTTTGTTTTTTGCAAAGGCTGTACACACTTCGTCAGTCTCTCGTTCACAATTTAAGAAGTACTTGATAATGCCTCGAATTTCATGGTGGCATTCCCTTTGTGTGGCCATAATACACCCTAGAAAAATCCATGCCTGCCTTCCCCGAAGCACCTCTCATCTCACTCACATGGCTCTCCATCACGTGATCGGTTCTTTCTCACAGGCTACAAGTGAAGACAGACACATCCGAGATGCAACTGCGCACGTCCTTATCCAATTCCGAGGTGCATATTGAAGATATTGGAAGAACTGTCCACATTTACTTTTCGTCAGCCAACAAGATGAGCAGGCCTAAGCACTAGCCTATGTCAATCAACTGTCTCCCACAGTACAAAAGTCGACCTATTCTATTCTGTGTGAGTAAATATTCTAAACATCGTCTGGGACAGTTGTGGGATGCGATAGATCCCAAATTAATACAACCACTAGCATCAAAACAAACGTTTTTAAGCAATGAGGCTGACACAGCAGATCACAACATTTAGCTTAAAATGTTTAAACTATTAGGCTATTTCCTCACATTATAAGCGCAGCAATGCGCACATGGCTAAGCACAAATGTTCCACTAGCGGGAAAACATAATTATCAAAAGTGACCAAAAAGCATTATGCATATAATGCTTTTATATAAAAATGTGTATTTTTAATGGTGAAGATTATCTTCCCCAAACTTGAAACTCACACGCTGCTTACGTATGCCAGTTAGGCTCTACACACTTTGTAAAGTGGATAAATGTGCTTAAATTTTAAGAAGTTATTTGGCCACTTTAGCTGTGATACAAACCTTATCAAGTATGAAGGTGAACGGAAAGGTTCTGGAGCAACGAACCGCCCTTGCTGTCTCTGCCTGGCCGGTTCCCCTCTCTCCACTGGGATTCTCTGCCTCTAACCCTATTACAGGGGCTGAGTCACTGGCTTACTGGTGCTCTTTCATGCTGTCCCTATGAGGGGTGCGTCAATTGAGTGGGTTGAGTCACTGATGTGATCTTATTGTCTGGGTTGGCACCCCCCCTTGGGTTGTGCCGTAGCGGAGACCGTTGTGGGCTATACTCGGCCTTGGTATGGTTGGTGGTTGAAGATATCCCTCTAGTGGTGTGGGGGCTGTGCTTTGGCAAAGTGGGTGGGGTTATATCCTTCCTGTTTGGCCCTGTCCGGGGGTATCATCGGATGGGGCCACAGTGTCTCCTGACCCCTCCTGTCTCAGCCTCCAGTATGTATGCTGCAGTAGTTTATGTGTCGGGGGGCTAGGGTCAGTTTGTTATATCTGGAGTACTTCTCCTGTCTTATCCTGTCTTATCCGGTGTCCTGTGTGAATTGTGTGCTCTCTCTAATTCTCTCTCTCTCGGCGTGGTAGAAATACTCTTAATGATCGGCTATGAAAAGGCAACTGACATTTACTCTTGAGGTGCTGACTTGCTGCACCCTCGACAACTACTGTGATTATTATTATTATTATTATTATTATTATTATTATTATTATTATTTGACCATGCTGGTCACTTATGAACATTTGATTATCTTGGCCATGTGCTGTTATAATCTCCACCCCGCACAGCCAGAAGAGGACTGGCCACCCCTCATAGCCTGGTTCCTCTCTAGGTTTCTTCCTAGGTTTTGGCCTTTCTAGGGAGTTTTTCCTATCCACTATTGATTTATTAAAACATATAGGCCTATGGGCTAGGCTACATGAGGCGTGCGACTATGCTTAGAAAAAGTCACAAAAAAAGGCATTGTTTCTTGCCTTTAGCTGGGCATCATTCACAAGTGATAATATATAATTCACAAGTGTAAGGCTAATAATGTCACCCATTGTCACCCGTGAACCGTTTGATTTTCAAATACATTTGCATTGATGTCAGAGTGGTTAGAGGGACAATAGAGTGCAGAGTACCAGGCAGTTAGCAAGTTTGGTAGACTACTAATGACCAGCAGCATCAGAACTTGGAGAAGCCTAATTACCGTAACTAAACAGTCACATGAAATTTGACTGCCTTCATGACTCGTGACCGCCGGTGTGGCAGTAATACGGTCGCTGCAACAACCCTAGCCACGGGATGGTTTTTCAATTCCGTTGAAACTATTTACTTAAAAAAAATATATTATAAATTGAAAAATGAGTAGCTACTTTTTAAGTACAGTGCCTTCAGAATGTATTCATAGCCCTTGATTTTTTTCTCTCACCCATCTACACACAATAACCCATCATGACAGGGTGAAAACATGTTTACAGAAATGTTAGCAAATGTATTGAAAATACAGAAATCTCATTTACACAAGTATTCATGTCACACCCCTTTGCTATGTCACTCCAAATTGAGATTAGTTGCATCCAATTTTCTTTGATCATCCTTGATGTCACTACAACTAGAGCTCTGGTACCCAACATGAGCCAGACTGACCCCGACTGACTTCATCAGGAAATGCATCGCCGACATTGTACCCTCAGTGAAGATTCACTGCTTCCCCAATAGAAAGCTCTGGATTAACACAAGAGGTTGGCGCTAAGGTAAAGGACAGGGGCACCCACACACAGAGCAATCACAGCCAACTCCGATGCCACGGCTGAGGACACAAACAAGTACAAGAAGTCCTGCTACGACCTCTGCAGAGCCATCAAACAAGCAAAAGGACAATATATGCTCAAAGTGGAATCCTATTACACAGGCGCCGATGCCTGCTGCATGTGGCAGGGGCTACAGTCCATTACAGATTACAAAGGAAGACACAGCTGGGATCTGCCCAACAATGCCTCTCTACCAGACAAACTTAATGCATTTTATGCACGCTTTGACAAAAACAATACCAAGCCTTGCATGAGGGCCCCCCGCCAACCGAGAAGACTGGATGATCTCGCTCGTCGAGGCTGACGTGAGTAAGGTTTTCAATCAGGTCAATACTCGCAAGGCCACGGGGCTGGATGATTTTCCAAGGCACATCCTCAGTGCATGCGCAGAAGAGCTGGCAACCATATTCCTGGTAATTTTCAACCTCTCCTTGTCCCAGTCTGTAATCCCCAAGTCTCAAGCTGAACACCATCATTCCTCTTCCCAAGAACTCTAACATGCTGACCACACCCCCCGCGGTGTATGCATGAGCGTTGCAAAACAAATGTACACATACATGTTATTCAATCATTGCACCCACACTGCTCGCACGCGTCTGCATAGCCAGGCGCTAAAATTGAACTTGGTTCTATTTGTGACACTTGACACTCTGCAAGTTCTACCTCTCCCATCTCCTCATAGTTTTTTAGGAGCAAATACCCACGTGGGTGATTGAAAGATGAACTGAGGTCCACACTCCAGTCCAGTTGGTGGTGGTAATGCAAATTAAAGTTGTAAAACCAAAATATAAAGTCCAAAGAAGAAGCCTGAAGGAGGAGAGATTACTAGAAACAAACTTAGTTTACCCTTTTCTCTGTGGATTAATTGTCAGTGTAGAGGAACTTGTGCATTTCAGGTAAAATAACAACCCAATGCTTATATCCCAGGACAAATGAGCTAGCTAGCTAAATTGCCAAAAATGTTAAATGCTTTTCGACCTGTCCCCAAATTAATGTAGTTTCTTCAGAGTTCTTTTTGATATTTCAACCTGTGTGTCCTGATCACGTCTGGTGTGGGTGCAAAAAAAATCAACATGCGCACGAGCGATGTGGTCAGCATGTAAGGCTACCTGCCACAATGACTACCGCCCTGTAGCACTCACGTCTGTAATCAGGAATCGCTTTGAAAGGCTGGTTATTGCACACAACAACATCATCCCAGACCCACTCCAAACTGCATACCACACCAACCAACCCATAGACAACACAATCTCAATTGCACTCCACACTGCCCTCACCCACCCTAGATAAGTGGAATGCTTTGCAAAAGTATTCAGACCCCTTGGATTTCTTAAAATGTGTTACAGTGTGATTAAAATTAATTGTAATGTCTTAGTCAATCTACACAAAACACTTGAGTGTCAAAGTGGAAGAAAAATATAACATTTAAGGGAAAAAAATGCATAACTAAAATATAAGTATAAAAATATAAAGTATAAAATATAAGTTTGTGGATCACAAGTATTCAGGCCCATTGTTTACACAAGCCTAAATTAGTTCTAGAGTAAAATTTGGCTAAACAAATCACATAAGTTACATGGACTCACTCCGTGTGAGTCCATGTAACTTAAAAACAACATCTGTAAGGTCCCTCAGTTAAGTATTGAATTTCAATCCGCATGCAATATCCCTTTGTCATCCAACACCATGAAGAAAGAACTGGCAGTTCAAGAGAGAGACTAAGACCAGGGAGATTTTTGAAAGCCTCAAAGAAGTTCAGTGATTGGTAACAATTACAAACCAGACACTGAATATCTCTTTAAGCATGATCAACTTCATAAATATGCTATGGATTAGGTATTAAACCACCCAGACACATCAAAGATACAGTCGTCCTTCTGAACTGAGCTGCAGGACAGGAATGAAACTGCTTAGGGATGTTATGATGGGGCTATTGGCTACAGAGTTCAATGGCTGTGATGGGAGAACACTGAGGATGGATCAACAACATTGTAGTGACTCCACAATAATGACCTAAATGACAGAGTAAAAAGAAGAATACAAATATACAGAATACATGTTTTCCCAACCATGAAGCTTGTATGCAAAGGCACTGAAGTAATACTGTGAAAAAAAACACAGCAAGGGAGGTCCCATGTCAAATCCAAATGCCAGTACATCACTGGGGCCGAGCACCCTGACATCCAGGACCTCCATATCAAAGAGTGTGAAAGGAAGGCCAGGAAAATTGTTAAAGAACCCAGCCACCCAAGCCATAGAATGTTCTCTCTGCTTCTGCGCAGCAAGCATTACCGGAGCAACAAGTGTGAAACCAACAGGCTCCTGAACAGTTTCTATTCCCAAGCCATAAGACTTAAATACAGTGGACTCTAAAATGACTGGCACCCCTGACTGGCAATGCACAAACAATACTTTAAATATATAAACAATATAATTAGAGATGAACTCAAAATAGCAACATGTGAGAAATACTGTACTTTATTAAACCCACCAAAATACATTTCACCAAAATCAAGGTTTCATAATTATTGGCACTCATTTATAACTTAGTGCAACCACCTCTGGCAAGGATAAGAGCCTGGTCTTTTCCTGTAATGTTTGACAAGGTTAAGGAACACATTTGGAGGGATTTTGGACCATTCCTTCACATTCTTGGGTTTTTCACTTATCAACTGCCCTCTTCAACTCAGCCCACAGGTTTTGATTGGATTGAGATCTGGTGACTGAGATGGCCACGGGAGAACATTGATTTTGTTGTCACAGAACCATTTCTGTGTGGATCTTGAGTTGTGTTTAGGGTCATTGTCTTGTTGGAAAGTCCACACACGGCCAAGTCCCAGCCTTCTGGCAGAGGCAACCAGATTGTCAGCCAAAATTGCCTGATACTTGGTGGAATTCATTATGCCATCAATATTAACCAGTGCCTCTGGACCTCTGGAATTAAAAAAGCCCCATCAGACGCCACACATCACTGACCCATCACCATATTTCACCGTGGGTATGAGGTGCCTCTCCTGTTTCGACACCAAACATGCCCTATGCTGTATCTGACCAAAATGTTAAATTTTGAGAGCACCTTCTTCCAATCATAATTTAAATTACATTTGGCAAACTCCAAGCGCTTGTGACTGTGTCTTGGGGTCATTAAGGGCTTTCTTCTGACAACCTTTCCAAAGAGCCTGTGGTTGTGGAGGTGGCGTCTGATGGTGCTTTTTTAAACCTGGTGACCCCAAGACGCCACCAAGGCCTGCAATTCTTTCACAGTGATTGTTGGGGATTTTGTTGCTTCTCTCACGATCCTCCTCCCCATCCTGGGGGGCAAAATGCATTTGCGTCCTCTACCCGTGTGGTTTTCAACTGTTCCATATCTTTTGAATTGTTCAATAATTACCCTGACAGTGCTCAGTGGTATATTGAATCGTTTGTGGATCTTCTTGTAGCCATTACCAGATTTATGAAGGTCTACGACCATCTGTCCCTTTTGAACTGCCAGTTCTTTTGTTTTCTTCATGGTGTTGGATGACAAAGGGATATTGCATGATTGTTACCTAATTGTTATACCCTAGTGAAAAAGGAAGTGATGTAATGGCTCAATATAGTTCCTTAACACTTAGATAAACTTAAATAAGTGGAATTTAATTCCTGGTTTAATTTTGGTAGATGTTATTTACAATAATATTCAAGGGTGCCATTAATTGTGAAACCTTGATTTGGAGGACATTGATTTTTAATTAAATCAATAAATTATTTTGGTGGTTTCCATTGAAACACTAATAAAGTAACGTATTTTTCACATTTTGGTATTTTGAGTTTCTCTCTATAGTTATATTGTTATATTTTTTAAGCATTGTTTGTTCATTGCCAGTCAGGGGGGCCAGTAATTTTGGAGCCCACTGTAGCTAACAAAACGGCTACACAGACTGACTATGCACACAAACAGGATTCTACACACTGGCTGTGTCCGAATAACCATACTAGCGTACTACATACTTTAACTGCATACTATGTACTCATCATCGCATACTATTTAGCACATAACGACTAGTAAAAAGTATGTAGTATGCCACAGCTGCAACGCAGTAGCGTCTCCTGACTGGCTGAGTAGATGGAGGCTGGGTGGATTTTTCCAAATTCAACAGACATGCATCGCATTAACCAGCCTGATAATAGTTCATTTCCATTTCAATTCATTTCTCCAAACTCTGAATAGAGAAGGAATTGAGTTATAGGCCTACTCAGACTGGTTATAGGCAGACTATTAGGAAGCAACATAATAAAGTAAAGCACGGATCATTGGGAGCAAGATCAGAATGACATTAATTAAATAATTCAACAGGAAGCCTAACATCCATATGTTTAAATCAAAAGGCCTGATTAGCATGACGTTAAAAACGCAGCCACATCCAGAGTCCCCCGATGTCGACACGTTCAGAAAAAAAAAAGTTTAATATTTCGTTTAAAAGCTCTGACAACGGCCAAGAGAACAGTAAACACTTTTCAATGACAAAAAAAATGTATCCAGTATGGCTAAAAAATTATAATAATATGCCTATTATGAAATACTCGTTATTTTAAGCAGACCAAAAACACCTTAGCCTACAGTACCAGTCAAAAGTTTAGAAACGCCTACTCATTCAAGGGTTTTTCTTAATTTTTTCCTATTTTCTACATTGTAGAATAATAGTGAAGACAATGAAATTATACATATGGATTCATGTAGTAACCAAAAAAGTGTTAAGCAAATCAAAATATATTTCATATTTGAAATTCTTCAAAGTATCCACAGTTTTCCTTGATGCTTTGCACACTCTTGGCATTCTCTCAACCAGCTTAATCTGGAATGCTTTTCTTTCACTCTGCAGTCCAACTCATCCCAAACCATCTCAATTGGGTTGAGGTCAGGTGATTGTGGAGGCCAGGTCATCTGCTGCAGCACTCCATCCCTCTCCTTCTTGGTCAAACAGCCCTTACACAGCCTGGAGGTGTGTTGGGTCATTGTCCTGTTGAAAAATATAGAAAATGATAGTCCCACAAAGCGCAAACCAGATGGGATGGCTTATTGCAGCAGAATGCTGTGGTAGCCATTCAGGAAGCCACGGTGGGAATTCCACATTCTCCTACTCTGCATCTCAGAAAGACGGAGGTTGGAACCAAATTTGGACTCATCAGACCGAAGGACAGATTTCCACCGGTCTAATGTCCATTGCTCGTGTTTCGGGGTCCAAGCAAGTCTCTTATTATTATTGGTGTCCTTTAGTAGTGGTTTCTTTGCAGCAATTCAACCATGCTTCACGCAGTCTCCTCTGGAGAGTTGATGTTGATGTGTCTGTTACTATAACTCTGTGAAGCATTTATTTGGGCTGCAGTTTCTGAGGCTGGTAACTCTAATGAACTTATCCTCTGCAGCAGAGGTAACTCTGGGTCTTCCTTTCCTGTGGAAGTCCTCACGAGAGCCAGTTTCATCATAGTGCTTGATGGTTTTTGCGACTGCACTTGCAGAAACTTTCAAAGTCCTTGGAACTTTTCCAGATTGACTGACCTTCAAATCTTAAAATAATGATGTACTGTTGTTTCTCTTTGCTTATTTGAGCTGTTCTTGCCATAATATGGACTTGGTCTTTTACCAAAAAGGGCTATCTTCTGTATACCACCTTGTCACAACACAACTGATTGGCTCAAACGCATTAAGGAAATAAATTCCAGAAATTAACTTTTAACAAGGCATACGTTAATTGAAATTATTCCAGGTGACAACGTCATGAAGCTGGTTGAGAGAATGCCAAGAGTGTGCAAAGCTGTCATCAAGGCAAAGGGTGTCTACTTTGAGGAAGATTTGTTTAACGCTTATTTGGTTACTACATGATTCCATATGTGTTATTTCATAGTCTTGATGTCTTCACTATTATTCTACAATGTAGAAAATAGTAAAAATAATGAAAAACCCTGGAATGAGTAGGTGTGTCCAAACTTTTGACTGGTACTGTACATTTGAACACCACCACAGAAGCTTTGCTATTCGGCATCTTCCCAATTAAGTAGCCTAGTTTTGTTGTTTGGCTACTTTAAGAAAACTTGGGCCTAACATTCGCAGCCGACCTCTTCCAATGTATTGTGGACAAGTGTGCATCGAATTCTACGAGATGAAGAGCGGAAATTAGTATAAAATCCTGGCATTTAAAATATACTTGATTTTCGAAAATTCACACACTCCATTTTCCCATACAGAGAATGCATCATGACCAATTGCGTTGTTTCCCATTATTCGTTGATTTTGGTAGTGCATCCCCATTGCTAATTGATCAGCTGTTGTCAATGCCAAAAATAGTATGACATCCTGCATTTAAAGTAGGCTTGGGTGGTATACCGGGGTATTTGAAAAAGGCACAGGACGGTTTTTCAATACCGCCAATACAATTTCTTAGAAGATTTTCAATAAATTTGAATATTTGTAGATACTTTAGAAGTTAATACCTGCAGTCAACTTAAGCAATAAGTTAGGAGACTACGTTCTTCATTTCACCTGTCATATTTTACATTATGAAGAGTACCGTAGTACCCCAGAGCAGTCACATGTTTGTTTGTAAATAGCAGAACGGGAGATGGCGGGAGCTGTTGTGCGGTGCACACGAGGTGATGAAGTACACTTTTATGCAAATCACTTCTAAATATTTGCCATCCGATATCTTATAATAGCTTTCTGCCAGAAGTCAAAGACCTGTCTGTACAACTACCATTTGTTCCCTGTACTTCCTACAAGCAATTTTTTTCCTCCTCCGTTCTTCACCCCTCTGCTCCTTGTACACATGCATGCTTTTCTGAAGGAAGAACAGCATCACAACTTTGTTCATTTGCACAATTTCTCTCATTCACTTTAGCATGAAAGATGTCCACATTCACTGAAAATGACATGCTACACTTGTATAACTTAATGAGCTGGATTTGCCTGTCTTAGCAATTAGTTTATGTTAGCAAAATGCTGATGAGTGAAAACTATGTGATTTCACAATCTATTTGTACAATTTGTTTTAGCATTCTGGTAATAGAGACCCAATGGGCTTTTCTTGCGTTTTTAGCGCCCCCTTGTTTGCTATGCTGCTAATACTGTAAATCCTGGGATAAGAGGAGGACAGTATGACAATGTGAAAATCTGGACACCGCCCAAGTCTAATTTAAAGTATAATCGATTTTCTAAACGTCGTATACAGTCGTGGCCAAAAGTTTTGAGAATGACACAAATATTATTTTTCATAAAGTCTGCTGCCTCAATTTATATGATGGCAATTTTATATACTGTTATGAAGAGTTATCAGATGAATTGCAATTAATTGCAAAGTCCCTCTTTGCCATGCAAATTAACTGAATACCCCAAAAATATTTCCACTGCATTTCAGCCCTGCCACAAAAGGACCAGTTGACATCAGGTCAGTGATTCTCTTATTAACTTCTCTAGGGTAGGGGGCAGCATTGGGAATTTTGGATGAAAAGCGTGCCCAAATTAAACTGCCTGCTACTCTGCCATAAAATAGAAAATATGCATATAATTTGGGTAGAAAACACTCTGAAGTCTCTAAAACTGTTTGAATGATGTATGTGAGTATAACAGAACTCATATGGCAGGCAAAAACCTGAGAAAAAAAATCCAACCAGGAAGTGGGAAATCTGAGGTTTGTAGTTTTTCGACTCTTGCCCTATCGAATACACAGTGTCTATGGGGTCATGTTGCACTTCCTAAGGCTTCCACTCGGTGTCAACAGTCTTTAGAAACTTGTTTGATGCTTCTACTGTGAAGTGGGGTCAAATGAGAGGGGAATGAGTCAGAGGTCTGCCAGCAGCCACAAGCTCTGTCTCGCGCGTTCACGTGAGAGCGAGCTGTGTTCCATTGCTTTTCTACAGACAAAGGAATTTTCCGGTTGGAACATTATTGAAGATTTATGTTAAAAACATCCTAAAGATTGATTCTATACATCGTTTGACATGTTTCTACGGACTGTAACGGAACTTTTTGATGTTTCGTCTGCAACTAGTGAACGCGCTTCGTGAGTTTGGATTTGTTTACCAAATACGCTAACAAAAGAAGCTATTTGGACATAAATGATGAACATTATCGAACAAAACAAACATTTATTGTGGAACTGGGATTCCTGGGAGTGCATTCTGATGAAGATCATCAAAGGTAAGTGAATATTTATAATGCTATCTCTGACTAATGTTGTCTTCAACATGGCGGATATAAATTTGGCTTGATTTGTCGTCTGAGCATCGTACTCAGATTATTGCATGGTTTGCTTTTTCCGTAAAGTTTTAACGGTTGAATTAAGGAGAAGTATATATTTAATTCTGTGAATAACACTTGTATCGTTTATCAATGTTTATTATGAGTATTTCTGTAAATTGATGTGGCTCTCTGCAAAATTACCGGATGTTTTGGAACTACTGAACATAGCGTGCCAATGTAAACTCAGATTTTTGGATATAAATATGAACTTTAGTGGAACAAAACATATAGGACTTCATGTTACACAATACATGTGAGTGTCATCTGATGAAGAGCATCAAAGGTTAGTGATTAATTTTAGCTATATATCTGACTCTTTGGCTGGAAAAATGGCTGTGTTTTTCTGTGACTTGGCTCTGACCTAGCAATCGTTTGGTTTGCTTTCGTCGTAAAGCCTTTTTGAAATCGGACACTGTGGCTGGATTTACAACAAGTGTATCTTTAAAATGGTGTAAAATACATATATGTTTGAGGAATTTTAATTATGGGATTTCTGTTGTTTTGAATTTGGCGCCCTGCAGTTTCACTGGCTGTTGACAGGTGGCACGCTACCATCCCACGTACCCTAGAGAGGTTAACACAAGAAAGTGTTGACGAGGACAAGGCTGGAGATCACTCTGTCATGCTGATTGAGTTCGAATAACAGACTGGAAGCTCCAAAAGGAATGTGTTGCTTGGAATCATTGTTCTTCCTCTGTCATTGTTTTGCACAAAAAGGGATTCACCGGCAAGGATATTGCTTCCAGTAAGATTGCACCTAAATCAACCATTTATGGGATCATCAAGAACTTCAAGGAGAGAGGTTCAATTGTTGTGAAGAAGGCTTCAGGGCGCCCAAGAAAGTCCAGGAAGCGCCAGGACCGTCTCCTAAAGTTGATTCAGCTGCGGGATCGGGGCACCACCAGTACAGAGCTTGCTCAGGAATGGCAGCAGGCAGGTGTGAGTGCATCTGCACGCACAGTGAGGTGAAGACTTTTGGAGGATGGCCTGGTGTCAAGAAGGGCAGCAAAGAAGCCACTTCTCTCCAGGAAAAACGTCAGGGACAGACTGATATTCTGCAAAAGGTACAGGGATTGGACTGCTGAGGACTGGGGTAAAGTAATTTTCTCTGATGAATCCTCTTTCCGATTGTTTGGGGCATCCGGAAAAAAGCTTGTCCGGAGAAGAAAGGTGAGCGCTACCATCAGTCCTGTGTCATGCCAACAGTGAAGCATCCTGAGACCATTCATGTGTGGGGTTGCTTCTCAGCCAAGGGAGTGGGCTCATTCACAATTTTGCTTAAGAACACAGCCATGAATAAAGAATGGTACCAACACATCCTCCAATAGCAACTTCTCCCAACCATCCAGGAACAGTTTGGTGACGAACAATGCCTTTTCCAGCATGATGGAGCACCTTGCCATAAGGCAAAAGTGATAACTAAGTGGCTCGGGGAACAAAACATTGATATAGAATATATAGACTCTTTGCATCAACTTCATGTAATTGTCAATAAAAGCCTTTAACACGTATGAAAATCGTGTAATTATACTTCAGTATTCCATAGTAACATCTGACAAAAATATCTAAAGACACTGAAGCAAGCAAACTTTGTGAAAATGTATTTTTGTGTCATTCTCAAAACTTTTGGCCACAACTGTACTATTCATCTTTCTTTTGTCACATACTCAAGCGGGACACAAACAAGCAGGCAGCAGAGTCCTGTTTTACCACCTGAGTAAGTACTAATTTAGGACACAAGTATGGGTAATCGGACAAGGCCACTCACTCACTCTGACTCTACACAAACAGACTAATATACAATCATCAAATACACTGCTGCTAGTCTGTTTATCATATTTCCTGATGCCTAGTCATTCAGGCCTTCAGAAAGCATTCACACCCCTTTACTTTTTCCACATTTTGTTGTGTTACAAAGTGGGATTAAAATGGATTTGTCATTTTTTTGTCAACAATCTACACAAAATACTCTAGTGTTAAAGTGGAAGACAAAATGTAAAATGTATGTATGTATATATATAACACGCAAAAATATCTTCATTAGACAAGTATTCAATACATGTTAGAATCCCCTTTGGCAGTGATTACAGCTGTGAGTCTCTAAGAGATTTCCACACCTGGATTGTAGAATATTTACACATTATTCTTTTCATGTCAAATATATTGTTGATTTGTCCATTGCTGGACAACCATTTCAGGTCTTGCCATAGAGTTTTGACTTAAATCTGCATGAAAATCTAACTCAGCCACTCAGGAACATTCACTGTCTTCTTGGTAAGCAACTCCAGTATAGATTTGGCCTTGTGTTTTAGGTTATTGTCCTGCTAAATGGTGAAATAATATCCCAGTGTCTGGTGGAAAGCAGACTGAACCAGGTATTCCTCTAGGATTTTGCATGTGCTTAGCTGCATTTGTTTCGCTAAATAACTCCCCAGTCCTTAACGATTACAAGCATACCCATAACATGATGCAGCCACCACTATGCTTAAATATGGAGAGTGGTACTCCGTAATGTGTTCTATTGGATTTGTCCCAAACAAAACACTTTGTATTCAGGACAAAAAGTGAATTGTTTTGCCACATTTCTTGCAGTATTACTTTAGTGCCGTGTTGCAAACAGGATGCTTTTACATTTTTTGTTTTATTCTATACACTCTGTCAATGAGGTTAGTAAGTATTGGAGAGTATCTACAATGTTGTTAATCCTTCCTCAGTTTTCTCCTATCACAGCCATTAAACTCTATAACTGTTTTAACGTCACAACTGGATTCATGTCAAATCCCTGAGTGGTTTCCTACCTCTCCGGCAACTGAGACTAGGCATATTGACACACCAGCCAAAGTGTAATTAATGACTTCACCATGCTCAAAGGGATATTCAATGTCTGCTTTTTATATTTTAACCCGTCTACCAATAGGTGCCCTTCTTTGCAAGGCATTGGAAAACCTCCCTGGTCTTTGTGGTTGAATCTGTATTTGAAAATCACGGCTCGACTGAGGGACCTCACAGATTGTATATGTGGGGTACAGTGATGAGGTAGTCATTCAAAAATCATGTTAAACACTATTTTTGTAGATTTTTTTTTAAACAATGAACATAAATTATTGTTTCATTCAATTTCACATAATTTCATGATGCTCATTATATGTTAAAGTTGAACCAAAATATTATATGGAACAAAAACTAAATGAAATACAAAATGATTGTGAATTGAATGAAACAATAATGTATGTCGATGCTAATATGATGTACAATATTCCATTATGTTTCTATATGATAACAATAGCGTAATATATTTAATATGCCATATATATATACACCTTTTTTTTTTACAGTTTCCCTAATTAATTTTTATTAACTTAATCATTATGACACACCCCTCACTACTGTCATTGGTTACACTAATTGCATCGTGTGTCTACATAACCTGGTTCAAGTATTCATGACATTACCTTGAGGAAGGCACAGTGATGCCGAAACGTTGGTAAATACCCATTAAATTGCTGGGAGATTATTATACATAGAGTGTGCAACTTTCTTTATTTTGATAGTAAACACTATTATTGCACACAGAGTGAGTCCATGCAACTTGTTGTGTGACTTGTTAAAGGAAAACGCCAATCAAAAATTATAATTTGGTATTTGTTTGTCCATTATGCATTGTTGACATAGTCCTAAATGTTTTGAAAGACATATAACTTTCAAAATACAGGAAGTATCCCCGTATGATGCATTTTAATTAAATGCAACATGTTAAGCACATTTTTACTCCTGAACGTATTTAGGCTTGTCATAATAAAGGGGTTGAATAGTTATTGACTCAAAACATTTCAGCTTTACATTTTTGATTAATTTGTAAATATAAAAAAAAAAACAATTCCCCTTCCACAAATGATGGGGTATAGTGGGTAGGCCAGTTACAACAACAAAAAAATCACCACAATTGAATCAATTTTAAATTCAGGATGTAACAACAAAATTTGGAAAAAGTCAAGGGGTGTGAATACTTTCTGAAGGCACTCTATCTACCCCTACCACTCCAGTATACCTGCACATTGTAAATAAGGTATAGGTACTGACCCTGGAACTGACTCTGTATATAGTTTATCTACTCCTCATGTGTACTATAGATATTAGTTACTGCATTGTTGGGCGAGAGCTTGCTAGAAACTGTACAATAAAACTTGAAAGTCAGCCAACTGCAGAACAGCAGATAGCTTGTTGGAGAGGATGCTACATAGTCTTGACCAACCTTGTGACATATCTCAGTCTTGACTTCCTTCAGGGCCCGGTCGGAAAACACACAACCACAGGTACGCAGAAAACAGAACCTGAGAGACAAGATCACACACAAGGGTTAAGGTTGTGAGGCAACAAACCTCTATTGTCCCCTTTTACTCTGTCTACCTGCCCGTCTCCTTCCTTCTATTCCTATCTAGAAGGAGTTCAGAATTATATTGTCCTTAACAAAATGTCTTAAAGAAAGTGACAATGCTCAAATAGTGGAGTGGCTCACATTATCACTCAATCTCATCTCTACAGTTTAGCGTCCTCTACAGTTTAGAGTACTACTGCACAGACCCTGGTCCCAGATCTGTGTGCGCTCTTGCCAACCCCGTTACTGTCATTGTGAATGACAGGCCGAGACTCAGGCTAGAGGCAACTGCATTAGACTCAGTGCCAGTACTCTGTCTCACATTGTGAGATGACACTTTGAGACCAAACTGCACCCATCTATGCTTCTCATTGAATAAGATGGTGAGACGTTGACGAGATGCTAGTATCTAGGGTCCTATACATTAGTTCACACCGTAGCAAAACATTTTGCAAAGGAGAACAAGCCTTACTAATTGGACAAATTTAGGTAGGTCCCTCAGAGCGATGAAGAAATCCATGAGGAATGACGTGCACGCACACACACGCACACAGTACCTATGTTTGCCATTCATCTCCAGGCCCACCACAGGACAGATGAACATGGCACAGTGCATGTCCTCGTAGCGGTCCCCTTTGGTGTTCCTCCTCTCGCCTTCCCAGGCTGGGTTGTCAGTCAGGTTCAGCTCCTTTATATCCTGTGGAATGACACACACACCATAATATTATGGGTTATCATTTCATTTGATTCCCTTTAGATAATGCAATGATATTAGGGCTGGGAATTGCCAGGGACCTCACAATAAGATATTATCACGATACTTAAGTGGCGATACGATATGTATTGCGATTCTCACGATTCTATATGTATTGCAATTTGGTACTAAGATTTTATTGCAATGTGATGTTCCAAACATATTGCTCACTATATGTCTGCTGCAGAAATACAAGAGAGCACGAGAAAACGAATTCTGATCAATCAGGGAAATAAAAGTGCAGGAAAGATGTTGGCTTGCTATTTCAAAAGAAGATGTAGAACCAGATATAGGATAAAACATTTTTTTTACAAATCAACAAAAGAGTCAATATAATATCATCCAAAAATAATATTGCAATGTAACTGTATAGATTTTTTCCCCCATCACTAAATTATATGTGTGGCCTCTGCTGAAACCACGGATAATTACCATACCTTAATGCCACGAAGGTGTGATACAACCTCGCTGTTGGGTCTATCTGCGGATTTATCCAGAAGGAACTCAATCACGGCATCTTTGTTGTAAAGTCTGTAAACAAGAATAACATTTAGATTACAGAATACATGTGTGATAGTTCTATCTAATAGACCTGTTTTGACAAAAATTTGAGAACTGTTAAATGTTGACTCTTGGCCCCTGACCATTTCCTGTTGCATGGGGCAAGATTTTTGATTTTATTTAACCTTTATCTAACTAGGCAAGTCGGTTAAGAACAAATTCTTATTTACAATGACGGCCTACCCCGGCCAAATCCTAACCCGGACAACGCTGTGCCAATTGTGCGCCACCCTATGGTGTATCCCAATCACAGCCGGTTGTGATACAGCCTAGAGTCAAACCAGGGTCTGTAGTGACTCCTCTTGCACTGAGATGCAGTGCCTTAGAACGCTGCACCACTCGGGAGCCCCTTAGTAACTAAAGCTAGTGAGCACCATCAACAAGTTGCAGCTAGCTCCCCTTAGCCAATCCCCTAATCTGTGTCCCAAATCTGTAATTCGACCTGTGAAAGGCAGCAATATGCCACAAAGCATCTAGTCTGAAGGAAAGCTACAACAAGAAGTTGTTTAGCTAACTAGCTAGCCAGTAGCTAACTTTAGCTACTACTTTAGCTACTGTAGCTAAGGATCGAGTGCTGTGTTGTTGGGGTTCATTGAAACACAACAGAGCAACGTGCGTGGATCACTGCTATGTCGATCTGGCTACATTTCACTTCAGGCAACGTGAATGTGTTATTTGTCTAACTAACCTGCTTGCTAGCTAGTTAGCTGTTTTCCACTCAGTGTCTGAAGGCCTAGCAAAAGCTATTTATTCTGTTAAAAGCTGTCTTTACCACCCAAAAAGCTAACTTTTTATGTTACAGGAAAATAAATCTGATTGTGGGTTGCTGTAACATCTCTAGCTAGTTAAATAGCCAGCCAGCCAGTAGCTAACTAGCCAGTAGCTACAGTAGCTAGCTTGCCAGTAGCTACAGTAGCTAGCTTGCTAGTAGCTAGCTTGCCAGTAGCTAGTAGATGGAGAGCAATTCTGGGGGGTTTTATGCCTTGCTCATGGGCACAATGGTAGCAGATGATACATGGTATCAATGACCAGCAGCCTTCCAGTTGCCAGTTCAGTTTCATTCCCATATTTGTGTTGCCCCACCTTCCAGTTGCTGGTCTGCCTCGCCAACCTCTGTTTCTCAATCCTGGTCCTGGGGACCCAAAGGTGTGCAAATTCTTGTTTTTGTCCTAAGACTACACAACTGATTCAAATGATCAATGTATCAAGCTTTGATGATTTGAATCAGGTGTGTAGTGCTATGGCAAAAAATAAAATGTGCAACCCTTTGCGACTCTAGGACCAGGAAACACTGCTCTACAAGACCAATAAATGAGTTTGGTGCGTAACTACAATGGTTTCTGCCCAGGATGACTCTATGCCCACAATTGTTCTCCACCCAGGGGTGCTGCACTGCAGGCAGTTGGGAAAAGCAGAAGACATATTTCCGTTCTAACCAACAGACAATAAAGTATCTATTCTCTCCATGACGATGTCACAAGATGACTCGTTGCACATCTCTACAACCACAACACTGTTGCGAATGTCTATTACTATAACTACATAGAGTATTATTGTGAATTACTTGTTTATTGTGAAAGACTAATATTGTGAGAGACTAATATATTGCATTATAACATGTTTACTCTGCCAACAAATGAGAGAGTTGAAATGAGAGCGCTAAAATGACACTTGAACTTGAGATGGGTTAATGGATTACTAACTGAAATCTGGACAGGGCTAGAACATCTGACATGTAGCCAAATATGAAATTAACTCCTGCAGAATTAAGTATTTCATCCAGGATAATGATACACCAAATTGTATTTTTGTCTCGGGAAAAGTGGAGCAATATACCAAGATGTATTTCTTACAGTATCTCAAGCAAAAGCGAATATGCATTCATTCAGTCAGCTCTATACGGAAATAAGAAACAGGAAACCGCTCACCCAGAGGCGGCGCTCCTTGTGTCTGGGGACTTTAATGCAGGGAAACTTAAATCAGTTTTACCTTATTTCTATCAGCATGTTAAATGTTCAACCAAAGGGGAAAAAAATTCTAGATCCCCTTTACTTCACACACAGAGACTCATACAAAGCTCTCCCTCACCCTCCATTTGGCAAAACCATAATTATATCCTCCTGATTCCTGCTTACAAGCAAAAAGTAAAGCAGGAAGCACCAGTGACTCGGTCTATAAAAAAAGTGGTCAGATTAAGTAGATGCTAAACTACAGGACTATTTTGCTAGCACAGACTGGAATATGTTACGGGATTCTTCCGATGGCATTGAGGAATACACCACATCAGTCACTGGCTTCATCAATAAGTGCGTTGGGGACGTCGTCCCCACAGTGACTGTACATACATGCAGTGCTTCGAAAGGCTGGTAATGGCTCACATTAACACCATTATACCAGAAACCCTAGATCCACTCCAATTTGCATACCGCTCAAACAGATCAACAGATCTGCACTCCACACTGCCCTTTCCCACCTGGACAAAATGAACACCTATGTGAGAATGCTATTCACTGACTACAGCTCAGCGTTCAACACCATAGTGCCCTCAAAGCTCATCACTAAGCTAAGGATCCTGGGACTAAACACCTGCCTCTGCAACTGGATCCTGCACTTCCTGACAGGCCTCCAGCAGGTGGTGAGGGTAGGTAGCAACACATCTGCCACGTTGATCCTCAACACTAGAGCCCCTCAAGAGTTGCATGCTCAGTCCCCTCCTGTACTTCCCTGTTCACCCACGACTGCATGGCCAGGCATGACTCCAACACCATCATTAAGTTTGCAGATGACGCAACAGTGGTAGGCCTGATCACAGACAACAACGAGACAGTCTATAGGGAGGTCAGAGACATGGCCGGATGGTGCCAGAATAACAACCTATCCCTCAATGTAATCAAGACAAAGGAGATGATTGTTGAATACAGGAAAAGGAGAACCAAGCACCTCCCATTCTCATCGACAGGGCTGTAGTGGAGCAGGTTGAGAGTTCAAGTTCCTTGGTGTCCACATCACCAACAAACTAGAATAGTCCAAACACACCAAGACAGTCGTGAAGAGGGCACAACAAAACCTATTCCCCCTCAGGAGACTGAAAGGATTTGGCATGGTTCCTCAGATCCTCAAAAGGTTCTACAGCTGCAACCTGACTGGTTGCATCACTGGCTGGTACGGCAACTGCTCGGCCTCCGACAGCAAGGCACTGTAGTGCATACAGCCCAGTACATCACTGAGGCTAAGCTGTCTGCCATCCAGGACCTCTACACCAGGCGGTGTCAGAGGAAATCCTTAAAAATTGTCAAAGACCCCAGTCACCCCAGTCATAGACTGTTCTCTCTGCTACCGCATGGCAAGCGGTACCGGAGTGCCAAGTCTAGGACCAAAAGGCTTCTCAATAGTTTTTACCTCCAAACCATAAGACTCCTGAACGGGTAATCAAATGGCTACCCAGACTATTTGCATTGTGTCCCGCCACCCGCCAACCCCCTCTTTTACGCTGCTGCTACTCTCTGTTTATCATCTATACATAGTCACTTTAACTATACCTACATGTACATATTACCTCAATCAGCCCGACTAACCGGTGGCCCCGCACATTGACTCTGTACTGGTACCACCTGTATATAGCCTCGCTACTGTTGTTTTCACAGTTTTTTAAATTATTTCTTTATTTATCTATTGTTTACCTAAAACCTATTTTTTACTTAAAAATTGCACTGTTGGTTAGGGCTTGTAAGTATGCATTTCACTGTAAGGTCTACTACACCTGTTGTTTTCAGCACAAGTGACAAATAAACTTTGATTTGATATGTCTGGGTATCTAATTCAGTGATTGATCTTTATATAACAGCTGTCAATATTTTAACGAAGGAAAATATGCATCAATGAAGAAGTGAATTCTTAACAGAAACATTCATTTTCATTGCTTTTATCCTGAAAATGTTTGCAAGGAAATAGTATTTAGGATACATTGTTTAGAACTATTGCACTTTCTCCCCGGTCCCGTCAAGAGGAGCAACATTGAAAGAGAAAACTTTACAGATGTCAGCTAGATGATTGATGCATTCATTCTACCATAGAACATTTTTTTGTGAATACCGATTTATGTAATTATCCTAATTATGTCTTCTAGGAAAATAAGTTATGACTGAAGAGAAGCTACAGGCCTTGGCCTATTTGACTAGACAAGTTAACAAAAACACGTAATGACGTGCTAAACTAATCGTCACGCAGTGAATTTATGCTACAATTTACCAAAGTCGCTACTAATACCACCACGATTGAAGTAATTACTACCACGATAATCCATCCACCTGACTGGTGTGGCATATCAAGAAACGGATTCAACAGCATGATCATTACACAGGCCCACCTTGTGCGGGGGACAATAAAAGGCCACTCTGAAATGTGCAGTTTGATCACACAACACAATGCCACAGATGTTTTGAGGGAGTGTGCAATCGGCATGCTGACTGCAGGAATGTCCACCAGAGCTGTATTTATGTCTGTAATAAAGCCCTTTGTGGGGAAAAACTCATTCTGATTGGCTGGGCCTGGCTCCCCAGTGGGTGTGCCTGGCTCCAAAGTGAGAGGGCCTATGCCCCATCAGGCCCACCCAGTTATGAAAATCCATAGATTAGAATTTATTTCATTTGACTGATTTCCTTATATAACTGTAACTCAGTAACATTGTTGAAATTGTGTTTATATATTTTTGTTCAGTGTAAATACATAACAGTGTCACACCAGCTATATGAGTAGTACACAACAACGGAGATGTAATTTATAGATCGGCAGGTAAGGGTGCTCTCAAGCGGCTAGATGTCCTTTACCATTCGGCCATCAGATTTACCACAATGGTCCTTATAGGACACATCACTGCACTCTATACTCCTCTGTAAACTGGTCATATCTGTATACGTGTCGCAAGCCCCACTTGTTGATGCTTATTTATTTATAAAACCCTCTTAGGCCTCACTCCCCCCTATCTGAGATATCGACTGCAGCCCTCATCCTCCACATACACCCGTTTTGACAGTCACATTCTGTTAAAGGTCCCCAAAGCACACACATCCCTGGGTCGCTCATCTTTTCAGTTCACTGCAGCTAGTGGCTGGAATGAGCTGCAACGAACACTCAAACTGGACAGTTTTATCTCAATCTCTTCATTGAAAGTCTCAATCATGGACACTCTTACTGACAGTTGTGGCTGCTTTGCATGTATTGTTGTCTACATTCTTGCTCTTCGTGCTGTTGTCTGTGCCCAATAATGTTTATATGATGTTTTGTGCTGCTACCATGTTGTTATGTGTTTCTGCCATGCTATGTTGTCGTCTTGGGTCTCTCTTTATGTAGTGTTAACTCGTCGTGATGTGTGTTTTGTTTGTTACCCCATCCCTGTCCCCGCAGGGGGCTTTTGGTAGGCCATCATTGTAAATAATACTTTGTTAACTGAATTGCCTAGTTAAACAAAGGTAAAATAAAAAACAAACTGATGAAAATAATCCTCACCTTCCCAGATCACAAGTAACAATTGGGCGCCGGAGTTTCTCCGTACTGAGAGCACAATACTTCCACCGAGCAGCAAGCGCTGCATTTTTGTCAACCTTGAGTAGAGATTCACACTTTCAACTTAGTTCATGCCCACTGCTGTTCCGTTGCATTTGGTTATATCTTAAATACTTCGTCGCTAGCTAAATACAGTTAGTGATAGGAGACAACCAAGGAAGGAATTGTTAGAGTAACTCTGATTGAGATGCAGGACCACTGCACTACCACCTGTCCCATAATGCTCCGTATTAACTAGCTAATTACACAGCCATGTCAAAGTATCTCATCAACTATGATGAATGTTGATGGTTTGTTATTTCTGAAACTAGCATAACAGGCTAGCTAGCTAGCTAGCAGACTTTACGTGGGCATGGCGAGTTAGTAAGCGAACTAACTGATTAATAAAAGCAAGCTAAATTATTACATGTATGTATCTAACATTAAGGTCGTTTGGGTGGACTATAGCTTCTCTGGGTTTTTTTTTTTTTACAAAACCTCCATAACGTTAGCTAGCTCAAACGCGTTAACTAACGTTAGCTAGTTTAAGCTAGCTAGCTATAAGGTTACCTTCTCAACTTTCTTTGGGCCTTTCACCAACTCATGCCTTTTAGGAATAGTTCCACCATCACATCCCATTTTGACAAAGAGCACAAAAAGTGATTTCTTGGCCTGATATCGCCTGATAATTTTGCTCGGAGAAAATCCAAACAGGCTGGTTGTAAATAAACAAAGAATATTCAAAGAACATCTCTCAATGTTCCACAAATTTGGATGTCGCTCTCTAGTGTTCAGAAATAGGTTTGCCTGTTAAAATATTTTCCAGTAATGACCACCAGGAAGCAGCATTTCGGTTTTTACTACGACTTCAACTAGTTCAAAAACCTTGTCAAGAGGAAATTATACCAAAATAAGATGAATAGCTATGCTATTGTTAAAAAAGGGCATTTAAGTTCACATTCTTTGTCAAAGTATGTTGTAAGAATTGGTCATTTCTTGTAAGCTTCTTTCTTGCACTTAAACTACAAGACATGTTCCCAAATAAACAAATTCATATTAATATTTCATCACGTCACTTCTAACACAATACTTAGAACTTTGCACATCTACAGCATTCGATTGTAACTAGAAAAATTACATTTCCTGAAGAAAATGTGGTTTACTTGCTTCTTTTGATGTGTTTTTCATGGTATTTAAAGAAGTGGTTGTGGTAGGGACGGCGTTAGAAATTGTAGTAATATGGTTGTCATAGGCTATGGGTTAGTCATAGTGACCTATTTTGGGATGGTTTGTAGGTGTGGAGGTATTATAGTGGGTTATAATGGGCTAGTAGTAATGGTAGTGGTACTATAATAGTTGTTACTGTAGCAGTAGTGGAGGTGGTGGTGGTAGTAGTAGTAGTGGTAGTTACTTCAATAGTAGTGGTATTCGTAGCAACTGTGGTAAATTGTAGCATAAAGCTTTATTGAAGCAATCAGATTTAAAAACAGACAAAACTACACCTTATGGAACAGCGGGGACTGTGAAGAGACACACACATAGGCACCGACACATGATAACATGCTCACTCTACACACACGTACACATGATAACATGCTCACTCTACACACACGTACACATGGATTTTGTATTGTAGATACAGTGCATTCGAAAAATATTCAGACCCCTTCCGTTTCTCCACATTTTGTTTCGTTACAGCCTTAATATAAAATGTATTAAACTAAACATTTCCCTCATCAATCTACACACAATATCCCATAATGACAAAGCGATAACAGGTTTTTAGATAATCTTGGAAACTTATTACAAATAAAAAACACAAATACCTTATTTACATAAATATTCAGACCCTTTGCAATGAGACTCAAAATTGAGCTCAGATACATCCTGTTTCCATTGATCATCCTTGAGATGTTTCTACAACTTGATTGGAGTCCACCTGTGGTAAATTCAATCGATTGGACATCATTTGGAAAGGCACACACCTGTCTATATAAGATCCCACAGTTGACAGTGCATGTCCGAGCAAAAACCATGCCATTAGGTCAAAGGAATTGTCCATAGAGCTCTGAGACAGGGTTGTGTCAAGGTACAGAACTGGGGAACGCTACCAAAACATTTCTGCAGCATTGAAAGTCCCCAAGAACACAGTGGCCTCCAGAATTCTTAAATGGAAGAAGTTTGAAACTACCAAGACTCTTCCTAGAGCTGTCCGCCCGGCCAAACTGAGCAATCGGAGGAGAAGGGCCTTGGTCAGGGAGGTGACCAAGAACACCATCTCTGCAGCACTCCACCAATCAGGCCTTTGTGGCCAGATGGAAGCCACTCCTCAGAAAAAGGCACATGACTGCCCACTTGCAGTTTGCCAAAATGCACCTAAAGACTCTCAGACCATGAGAAACAAGATTATCTGGTCTGATTAAACCAAGATTGAACTCTTTGGCCTGAATGCCAAGCGTCACATCTGGAGGAAACCTGGCACCATCCCTACGGTGAAGCATGGTGGTGGCAGCATCATGCTTTGGCGATGTTTTTCAGCAGCAAGGACTGGGAGACTAGTCAGAATCGATGGAAAGATGAACGGAGCAAAGTACAGAGAGATCCTTGATGGAAACCTGTTCCAGAGCTCAGGACCTCAGACTGGGGTGAAGGTCCACCTTCCAACAGGACAATGACCCTAAGCACACAGCCAAGACAGCGCAGCAGTGGCTTCAGGACAAGCTTCTGAATGTCCTTTAGTGGCCCAGCTAGAGCCCGCACTTGAACCCGATCAACCATCTCTGGAGAAACCTGAAAATAGCTGTTCAGCGACACTCCCCATCCAATCTGACAGCGCTTGAGAGGATCTGCAGAGAAGAATGGGAGAAACTCCCCAAATAGAGGTGTGCCAAGCTTGTAGCATCATGCCCAAGAAGACGCGAGATTGTAATCGCTGCCAAAGTTTCTTCACCAAAGTACTGAGTAAAGTGTCTGAATACTTAAGTAATTGTTATATTTCAGTTTATATATTTTTTATAAATATGAAAACATTTCTAAAAACCTGTTTTTGCTTTGTCATTATGGGGTGTGTGTTGATTGATGAGAAACAAAAACAATTTAATCAATTTTAGAATAACGTAACAAAATGTAGAAAAAGTCAAGGGGTCTGAATACTTTACGAAGGCACTGTATATATACGCTGTATATACTTTACCAACAATGACGAGACAGCCTACAGGGAAGAGGGGAGGGCCCTGGCAGAGTGGTGCCAGGAAAATAACCTCTCCCTCAATGTCAATGGAACTAAGGAGCTGATTCCGGACTTCAGTAGAGAGCAGAGGGAGCATGCCAACATCTACATCGACGGGACCACAGTGGAGAATGTGAAAAGCTTCAAGTTCCTCGGCATACACATCGCTGACAATCTGAAATGGTCCACCCACATACACAGTGTGGTGAAGAAGGCGCAACAGCTCCTCTTCAACCTCAGGAGACTGAAGAAATTCGGCGTGGCCCCTAAGACCCTTACAAACTTTTACAGATACCCTGTTGAAAGCATCCTGTCGGGCTGTATCCTCGCCTGGTATGGCAACTGCACCGCCCACAACCACAGGTTTCTCCAGAGGGTGGTGCGGTCTGCCCAAAGCATTATCGGAGGCACACTGCCGGCCCTCCTGGACACCTACAGCACTCGAATAACAGCCTGATCACCCACTATCATCCAGAAGGCGAGGTCAATACAAGTGCATCAAAGCTGGGACTGAGAGACTGAAAAACAGCTCCTATCTCAAGGCCATCAGACTGTTAAATGGCCATCCAGCCAGCCATCCTCCACCCAGCACCCTGCCCTGAACTTAGTGACTTTCACTAGCCGACTACAACCCGGTTACTCAACCCTACACCTTTTAAAGGCTGCTGTCCTATGTACATAGACATGGAATCACTGGTCAATTAAATAATGGAACACTGGTCACTTTAATAATGTTTACATACTGTTTTATTCATTTCATATGTGTATGCTGTATTCTACTGTATTTAGTCAATGCCACTCTGACATTGCTCATCCTAATATTTATATATCTCTTAATCCCAGTCTTTTACTTTTAGATTTGTGTGTATTGTTGTTTATTGTTGATACTACTGAACTGTTGGATTTTGATCAGAATTCATTCACAGAATTCTCACGATACCAAACAATAAAGACACCACTTTATTCAGTTTCAATATATATTTTAATTTTTTTTAACCCCTTTTTTCCCCAATTGTTAGTAGCTACTATCTTGTCTCATCGCTACAACTCCCGTACGGGCTCGGGAGAGACGAAGGTTGAAAGTCATGCGTCCTCTGATACACAACCCAACCAAGCTGCACTGCTTCTTAACACAGCACACATCGAATCCGGAAGCCAGCCAGTGTGCCTGGCACCTACTATTCAAGGCACTTCAATATTTTGTCTTGCCCATTCACCCTCTGAGTGGCACACATACACAATCCATTTCTCAAGAGCCTGAAGGCTTAACAATTCTTCTCAATTCTCCTCCCCTTCATATACACTCATTGGACATACCGGTGACATCATTCAGGGATCATAGCTTTCACCTGGTCAGTCTATGTCATGGACCGTTCCCAATGTTTTTCACACTCAATGTACTGTATATCATATTACATATTTGTGTATTATTTATACTCAATTAATTTCTCTGTAACAATGTGCACAATAACCTTGTAAGAGGTTAGTTATGTTTTTCACTGAACTGTTTTGATCATGGATACCAAAAATGACTCTGACAAAAACAGACCTTTATTACGGCAATCATTAGTTAGGCATGAACGATAATACACTTTTACTTTTTACAGCTACTATATACAGCACCAGTCAAAAGTTTGGACACACCTACTCATTCAAGGGTCTTTCTTTACATTTCCTATTTTCTACATTGTAGAATAATAGTGAATACATCACAACTATGAAATAACATATATGGAATCATGTAGTAACCCAAAAAGTGTAAAACAAATAAAAATACAAATATATTTTCTATTTGTGATTCTTCAAAGTAGCCACCCTTCGCCTTGATGACAGCGCTGCACAGTCTTGGCATTCTCTCAACCACATTCATGAGGTAGTCTCCTGGAATGGATTTTAATGAACAGATGTGCCTTGTTAAAGTTAATTTGTGGGATTTCTTTCCTTCTTAATGTGTTTAACCAAATCAGTTGTGTTGTGTTTTGGTACAGACCTGGATAGTAAGACAGAACTCTGCAGGCAATCTCTGCAGTGAATTGCAACACCGCCCCCTTTGGCAGTTCTATCTTTGCAGAAAATGTTACAGTTAGGGATGGAAATTTCAGGATTTTTGGTGGTCTTCCTAAGCCAGGATTCAGACACAGCTAGAACATCCGGGTTGGCAGAGTGTGCTAAAGCAGTGAATAAAGCAAACTTATGGAGTAGGCTTCTAATGTTAACATGCATGAAACCAAGGCTTTTACGGTTACAGAGGTCAACAAATGAGAGCACCTGGGGAGTAGGAGTGGAGCTAGGCACTGCAGGTCCTGGATTACCTTCTACATCACCAGAGGAACAGAGGAGAAGTAGGATAAGGGTATGGCTAAAGGCTATAAGAACTGGCCATCTAGCACGTTCGGAACAGAGAGTAAAAGGAGCAGGTTTCTGGGCATGATAGCATAGATTCAAGGCATAATGTACAGACAAAGGTATGGTAGGAAGAGAGTACATTGGAGACCTTCTAGACCCAAACTGCTACAGACCTAAATCTATTCTACCCTGCCATTCTAAGGTCTTTGAAAGCCAAGTAAACAAACAGATGACCGACCATTTAGAATCTCACCGTAGCTTCTCCGCTATGAAATCTGGTTTCAGAGCTGGTCATGGGTGCACCTCAGCCACGCTCAAGGTCCTAAGCGATATCATAACCGCCATTGATAAGAGACATTACTGTGCAGCTGTATTCATCGACCTGGCTTAGGCTTTCGATTCTGTCAATCACAACATTCTTATTGGCAGACTCAACAGCCTTGGTTTCTCAAATGATTGCCTCGCTTGGTTCACCAACTACTTCTTCGATAGAGTTCAGTGCGTCAAATCGGAGGGCCTGTTGTCCAGACCTCTGTCAGGCTCTATGGGGGTGCCACAAGGTTCAATTCTCGGGCTGACTCTCTTCTCTGTATACATCAATGATGTCGCTCTTGCTGCTGGTGAGTCTCTGATCCACCTCTACGCAGACAACACCATTCTGTATACTTCTGGCCCTTCTTTGGACACTGTGTTAACAACCCTCCAGGCAAGCGTCAATGCCACACAACACTCCTTCCGTGGCCTCCAACTGCTCTTAAATGCAAGTAAAACTAAATGCATGCTCTTCAACTGTTTGCTGCCCGTACCCGCCTGCCCGTCCAGCATCACTACTCTAGACGGTACTGACTTAGAATATGTGGGACAACTACAAATACCTAGGTGTCTGGTTAGACTGTAAACTCTCCTTCCAGACTCACATTAAACATCTCCAATCCAAAATTAAATATAGAATCAGCTTCCTATTTCGCAACAAAGCATCCTTCACTCATGCTGCCAAACATACCCTGGTAAAACTGACCATTCTACCGATCCTCGACTTCGGCGATGTCATTTACAAAATAGCCTCCAACACTCTATCAGAGTGCCATCCGTTTAGTCACCAAAGCCCCATATACTACCCACCAATGCGACCTGTACACTCTCGTTGGCTGTCCCTCGCTTCATACTCGTCGCCAAACCCACTGGCTCCAGGTCATCTACAAGTCTCTGGTAGGTAAAGCCCCGCCTTATCTCAACTCACTGGTCACCATAGCAGCACCCACCTGTAGCACGCGCTCCAGCAGGTATATTTCACTGGTCACCCCCAAAGCCAATTCTTACTTTGGCCGCCTTTCCTTCCAGTTCTCTGCTGCCAGTGACTGGAACAAACTGCAAAAATCTCTGAAGCTGGAGACTCTTACCTCCCTCACTAGCTTTAAGCACCAGCTGTGAGAGCAGCTCACAGATCTCTGCATCTGTAAAGAGCCCATCCAATCCACCTCATCCCCATAATGTATTTATTTATTTATCTTGCTCCTTTGCACCCTAGTATCTCTACTTGCACATTCATCTTCTGCACACCATACCATTCCAGTGTTTAATTGCCATATTGTAATTACTTTGCCACCATGGCCTATTTATTGACTTACCTCTCTTATCTTACCTCATTTGCACATGCTGTATATATATTCTTCTACTGTATTATTGACTGTATGTTTGTTTATTCCATGTGTAACTCTATGTTGTTGTATGTGTCGAACTGCTTTGCTTTATCTTGGCCAGGTCGCAGTTGCAAGTGAAAACTTGTTCTCAACAAGCCTACCTAGTTAAATAAAGGTGAAATAATAATAAAAGGGGTGGTTTACAGAAGATAGCCCTATTTGTAAAAAGACCAAGTCCATTTTATGGCAAGAACAGCTCAAATAAGCAAAGAGAAATGACAGTCCATCATTACTTTAAGACCAAGAAGGAGAGTGATGGAGTGCTGCATCAGATGACCTGGCTTCCACAATCACCCGACCTCAACCCAATTGAGATGGTTTGGGATGAGTTGGACCTCAGAGTGAAGGAAAAGCAGCCAACAGGTGCTCAGCATATGTGGGAACTCCGTCAAGACTGTTGGAAAAGCTGATTGAGAGAATTCTAAGAGTGTGCAAAGCTGTCATCAAGGCAAACGGTGGCTACTTTGAAGAATCAAAAATATGTTGTTTAACACTTTTTGATTACTACATGATTCCATATGTGTTATTTCATATTGTTATGTCTTTACTATTATTTCACAATGTAGAAAATAGTTTTTAAAAATTAAAGAGTCCTTGAATGAGTAGGTGTGTCCAAAATTTTGACTGGAACTGTATATGCGAGTTCTCAAAGTATTATAATTTCAATGTATCATTATTTAGTGAACAACTTCTACATTGGCTATGAGGAGGCTGAGAGGACAATATTCCTTTCTACCCTCGTGAATTTTTTCATTGCCACAAATTGGTGTGCAGATGGAGTTATTATAAAGAGTACCAAACATCTCCAGAATGGACACAAAGGGTAATTACTAGACACGTGATGATATATATTTAAACAGTATTTGATAAAATATTGAACTTGGCCTTTATTAAACATAGAAACGCATTGAATAACATATTCATGAATGGCAAAAAAATACATAATCATTAGGAGTAAGGTTTTGAAGTGTCTGTCCTATGAGATATAAGAAAGCTCAGGAAATATTTTTGTTTTTTGGGACACATATTTAATTAACCCCTTATTTTTGTTGGCACAAAACTACCTCCATACTTCCATTCATTTGCATGCAAATCGGTCTTCTCACGAAAATGTTTGTACAGTCCCACGGGACTCATGGAACCCGTCTGAAGGTAACCCATACAAATGAATGGAAGTATGGAGCTCCGGACAGACTGGCGGCTCTGGCAGCTCAGGACAGATGGGCGGCTCTGGCAGCTCAGGACAGACGGGCGGCTCTGGCAGCTCAGGACAGACGGGAGACGCTGGCAGCTCAGGACAGATGGGAGACTCTGGCAGCTCAGGACAGACGGAAGACTCTGGCAGCTCAGGACAGACGGGAGACTCTGGCAGCGCTGGGCAGGAGGAAGGCTCTGGTAGCGCTGGACAGGCGGGAGCACCTGTATGAAGGAGACGGAGAGACAGCCTGGTGCGGGGGGCTGCCACCAGAGGGCTGGTGCGTGGAGGTGGCACCGGATAGACCGGACCGTGAAGGCGCACAGGAGGTCTCGAGCACCGAGCCTGCCCAACCTTACCTGGTTGAATGCTCCCCGTAGCCAGGCCAGTGCGGCGAGGTGGAATAGCCCGCAATGGGCTGTGCTGGCGAACTGGGGACACCATGCATAAGGCTGGTGCCATGTACCCCGGCCCGAGGAGATGCACTGGAGACCAGATGCGCTGAGCCGGCTTCATGGCACCTGGCACGATGCCCAACCTAGCCTGGCCGATACGAGGCGCTGCTATGTACCACACCGGGCTATGCCTGCGCACCGGGGACACTGTGCGCCTCACGGCATAACACGATGCCTGCCCGGTCCATCTCTCTCCACGGTAAGCACGGGGAGTTGGCTCAGGTCTCCTACCTGACTTTGCCACTCTCCCCGTGTGCCTCCCCCCAAGATATGTTTGGGGCTGCCTCTCGGGCTTCCTACCGCGCCACCGTGCTGCCTCCTCATACCACCGCCGCTCAGCTTTAGCTGCCTCCAGTTCTGCCTTGGGGCGGCGATATTCCCCAGCCTGTGCCCAGGGTCCCTTGCCGTCCAGAATCACCTCCCATGTCCAGGAGTCTTGCGATTTCGGCCGCTGCTGCTGCCCGTTACCACGCTGCTTGGTCCTTTCTTGGTGGGTGGTTCTGTAACGGCTGTCGTGAGAAGAAAGTGAGGACCAATGCGCAGCGTGGTACGTGTTCATCTTTTTAATAAAGTAAACTGAACACTGAATAACATAACAACAAAGAAACAACCGGAACAGTTCTGTCTGGTGTGGACACACAAAGACTGAAAACAACCACCCACCAAACACAATCGAAAACAGGCTAAATATGGCTAAATATGGTTCTCAATCAGGGACAATGATTGACAGCTGCCTCTGACTGAGAACCATACCAGGCCAAACACAGAAATAGAAAATCATAGAAAAACTAACATAGACAACCCACCCAACTCACGCCCTGACCATACTAAAACAAAAGACAAAACAAAGGAACTAAGGTCAGAACGTGACAATACTTCCAATCATTTGTATGGGTTACCTTCAGACGGGTCCCATGAGTCCAGTGGGACTCTAGAGACATTTTCGTGAGAAGACCGATTTTTGGGATGTGTCTCATGGTCTGACGAACACCTTCCACCGCAGGTGCGAAAGGCTGACATAGGCTGATGAAAAAAAAACGGATATCTCTATCTTTAAACTGACCGATTTTGATGGGGATTTTTAATTATTACTTAGATTGACACACAGGTGCATCAATAGACTCTTAATTAAGTTGAGTAAAAGTAAGAGTAACCATGCTAGTTTTAAGCAACATTACCTTGATTCAAAATAAATACTCATTTTTTTCTAGTTCAGAGGTTTCCAAACTGGTTCCCCACTTTAAAAAATACTTGGGATTTATTTCATGAAAATGGCAGGCCAAAAAGACAACGATGCATGAAAATGGCAGGCCAAAAAGACAACGATGCACGAAAATGGCAGGCCAAAAAGACAACGACGCACGAAAATCACATATCAATCACAAAATCGATATTATAACCTACTTTTACAATGCCATGTCACCAACAAAGGTGCAATGTGTAGCTACTCTCATGTTAATCAATATTTACATTTTCAAGTGCAATTGATCTGACATTAGGTACCACTAGCTACATTAACTAATAGGACAAATATAAGCACTCATCAAATTATTATTATACCCTTTGTGTTTAGGCCTAATATTCTATTGGGGGTCTACCGAGACCCTTTATCTATTTTTGTTTGGGGCCATGGGAGAAAACAACCGGTTGGAGCCCCTGCACTGCTTGATAATGACTTCAGTCTGTTATTGACCGACTCATCCGTAAGTATAGTAGGTCTCAACACAGAAGTGGTAAGTGACATTAGACTTGCTCTTAGGCTTTTTGTCAGGGTGGTTCGAAGATAAAAGTTTCCTTGGAAGATAGCTCATTGAGTGCTAACAAGATTGGCTTCCTGTGCCTTCCAGCGCTAAGATTAGTTTACCATCGACGTCCTCGTTGGAGAGTGACCATTAGTTTGTGGAATGGTACCTTTGTGTAGACGTCTGCGGCCACATGATTGATTCGCTGTTTGGAAATGCAGGTCAGAAAAGAAAACAGATTTGAACTTAATACGGGGCAAGAAATAGATTTCTGGGGATTTCCTAGGTCACCATCGTAAAACAGTCATTTTTCGTTACGCAAAAATACCAAATAAAGGAATAGACAAACAAAGACATATGCTCCTCCATTATGTTGGCTGGTTCGATTAGACCTTCCTGTCATTCAGAAATTGTGTTATGTGTCTTATTACATTTCCTTCTCTCACACACAGCTAAATGTTTTGAGGAATGGATTTTCATTAGGCTATGGAGTGCTCTCACTGTTAGTAAACTCTCTTTCGAAATACTAAAACTCCCTAGGCTGAAGCAAACCAAGCCTCCAAGCTTCATCCTGGTGTTCTACCACGGTGTTATTTACCCAATTACTTAGCTCTCAACCCACTGGGCAATGACGTCAGATAAACCATCCAATTTTGGTTGATATTTGATTGAGCAGTCAACAAACTTGAATTCAACCTGAGTCTTGTTGATTTCTGGTTGAAATCTGGGTTTAAATTGACAGAAAACTATGCAGGTTGATGACTTTTTGAAAATCCAACCAATTAGCTGCATTCATGCAACAGGTGTATGTTAATACATTGAACTGTACATACTGTAATAACAACGAAACTATCTTGAACCATGTTTTGCCCAGTGGGAAGCCGCAATGTGACAGTGATGTGTCAAACACTGATGTAAACAAAATGTAGCATATTTACAGTAGCACGTTAACATTATTACGAGTCATTCACCTGAAAATCAAGTGACATTTTCACATTGTTGTGATAGCACATCCCTGTGTAATGGTAAAGTTATCAATGTTTCTATAGTCCATCCTCTGTGGTGATGTAATGTCATCATCAACTGCCCCTCAAACCCTGCAGTAATTCCCCTCAAACCCTGCAGTACTTCCCCTCAAACCCTGCAGTACTTCTCCTCCAACCCTGCAGTACTTCCCCTCAAACCCTGCAGTACTTCCCCTCAAACCCTGCAGTACTTCCCCTCAAACCCTGCAGTACTTCCCCTCAAACCCTGCAGTACTTCCTATCAAACCCTGCAGTACTTCCCCTCAAACCCTGCAGTACTTCCCCTCCAACCCTGCAGTACTTCCCCTCAAACCCTGCAGTACTTCCCCTCAAACCCTGCAGTACTTCCCCTCAAACCCTGCAGTACTTTCCCTCAAACCCTGCAGTACTTCCCCTCAAATCCTGCAGTACTTCCCCTCAAACCCTGCAGTATATCCCCTCTAAATGTAAATGTAAGCCCTGATGGCTACAACAACAGATAACTGTGTGCTGCTATTAAGGTCACACACGGCAGCCACGGCCCCTGAACGTCCACGTCACATCATGATTCTGTATGGGTACAAAGATGGTCTAGGATATGAGCTATCGTAAAATTCTGTTTTACTGTATTGCCCCTCTATAACTGTACAATGTATTGATGGGCTTACATTTCACAAGTGGAATATTTTTAAAAAATGATACCCTTGACTTGTTCCACATTTTGTTGTCTTACAACCTGAATTAAAAATGGATTACATTTGTTTTCTTTTCTCACCAATTTACACACAATGCCCACCCCGTAATGACAAAGTGGAAACATGCTTTTAGAAATGTTAGTACATTTATTGAAAAGGAAATAGAGAAATATCTAATTTACATAAGTATTCACACCCCTGAGTCCATATAAATTAGAATCACGTTTGGCAGCGATTAGAGCTGTGAGTCTTTCTGGGTAAGTCTAAGAGCTTTGCACACCTAGATTGTACAGTACTTGCACATTATTATTTCAAACATTATTCAAGGTCTGTCAAGTTGGTTGTTGATGATTGCTAGACAGCCATTTCAAGTCTTGCCATACATTTCAAAGCTGTTGCCTATCTTCCCCATTATCCCCTGTGTATTTATACTTGTGTTCTCTGTTTGTCTGTTGCAAGTTCGGTTTGTTCGTGAAAACTACCAGCGTTTGTTCCCATTGTCCTGCCTGTTTCTTGATCCTGTTTTCTAGTCCTCTGGACGAGAGACGTCAGAGTGGAACAGACTAAGATACAGTAGAATAGTATAGAAAACAGTATATACATATGAGATGAGTCAGAGCGGAACAGACTAAGATACAGTAGAATAGTATAGAAAACAGTATATACATATGAGATGAGTCAGAGCGGAACAGACTAAGATACAGTAGAATAGTATAGAAAACAGTATATACATATGAGATGAGTAATGCAAGATTTATTAAGAAGCCGCCCCTTTTTTTCAATGTTTGACTTAAATGACATACCCAAATCTAACTGCCTGTAGCTCAGGCCCTGAAGCAAGGACATGCATATTCTTGGTACTGTTTGAAAGGAAACACTTTGACGTTTGCGGAAATGTGAAAGGAATGTAGGAGAATATAACACAATAGATATGGTAAAAGATAATACAAAGAAAAAAACAACCATTCTTTTTTGTACCATCATCTTTGAAATGCAAGAGAAAGGCCATAATGTATTATTCCAGGCCAGGTGCAATTTAGATTTTGGCCACCAGATGGCAGTAGTGTATGTGCAAAGTTTTAGACTTATCCAATAAATCATTGCATTTCTGTTCAAAATGTTGTATCAAGACTGCACAAATGTGCTTAATTTGTTTATTATTAACTGTTCATGTTCAAAATTGTGCACTCTCCTCAAACAATAGCATGGTATTATTTCACTGTAATAGCTACTGTAAATTGGACAGTGCAGTTATATTAACAAGAATGTAAGCTTTCTGCCAATATCAGATATGTCTATGTCCTGGGAAATGTTCTTGTTACTTGCAACCTCATGCTAATCGCATTAGCCTATGTTAGCTCAACCGTCCCGTGGAAGGGACACTGATCCAGAAGAAGTGACTAGTGTTCCATTCCTTAAAGTGGCCAGTGATTCCGAGTCTATGCCTATAGGTAGCAGCCTCTAATGTGCTAGTCATGTTTGTTTAACAGTTTGATGGCCTTGAGATAGAAGATGTTTTTCAGTCTCTCAGTTCCAGCTTTGATGCACCTGTACTGTCCTCGCCATCTGGATGATAGCGGGGTGAACAGGCAGTGGCTCAGGTGGTTGATGTCCTTGATGATTTTTTATGTCTTCCTGTGACATCGGGTGCTGTAGGTGTCCTGGAGAGCGGGTAGTTGGCCCCCGGTAATGCGTTGGGCAGACTGCAGCACCCTCTGGAGAGCCTTGTGGCTGTGGGCGGTGCAGTTGCCATACCAGGCGGTGATACAGCCCAACAGGATGCTTTCAATTATGCATCTGTAAAAATTTGTGAGGGTTTTAGGTGACAAGCCAAATTTCTTTCGCCTCCTGAGGTTAAAGAGGCTCTGTTGCTCCTTCTTCACCACACTGTCTGTGTGGGTGGTCCATTTCAGTTTGTCAGTGATGTGTACGCCAAGGAACTTGAAGCTTTCCACCTTCTCCACTGCGGTCCCGTCGATGTAGATAGGGGGGTGCAGCCTCTGCTCTTTCCTGAAGTCCACAATCATCGCCTTTGTTTTGTTGACGTTGAGTGAGAGGTTGTTTTCCAGGCACCACACTCCCAGAGCCCTCACCTCCTCCCTGTAGGCTGTCTCGTCATCATTGGTAATCAAGCCTATTACTGTTGTGTGATCTCCAAACTTGTTGAGTTGGAGGCGTGCTTGGCCACGCAGTCATGGGTGAACAGGGAGTACAGGAAGGGGCTGAGCATGCACCCTTGTGGGGCCCCAGTGTTGAGGATCAGCAGAGTGGAGGTGATATTTCCTACCTTCACCACTTGGGGGCAGCCCGTCAGGAAATCCAGGACCCAGTTGCACAGGGCGGGGTTCAGACCCAGGGCCTCAAGCTTAATGATGAGCTTGGAGGGTATTATGGTGCTGAATGCTGAGCTATAGTCAATAAACAGCATTATTACACAGGTATTCCTCTTGTCCAGGTGGAATAGGGCCGTGTTCAGGGTGATGGCGATTGCAACGTCTGTGGATCTATTGGGGCGGTAAACACATTGAAGTGGGTCTAGGGTGGCAGGTAAGGTAGAGGTGATATGATCCTTGACTATCCTTGACTAGTCTCTCAAAGCACTTTATGATGACAGAGGAGAGTGCTACAGGGCGATAGTCATTAGGTTCAGTCACCTTTGCCTTCTTGGGTACAGGAACAATGGTGGCCATCTTGAAGCAAGTGGGTACAGCAGACTGGGATGGGGAGAGATTGAATATGCCCGTAAACACACCAGCCAGCTGGTCTGCGCATGCTCTGAGGACGCTGCTAGGGATGCCGTCATCAGCCTTGCAAGGGTTAACACGTTTAAATGTTTTACTCACGTCGGCCACAGAGAAGGAGAGCCCACAGTCCGCACTGTGTTATCCTCAAAGCGTGCGAAAAATGTGTTTAGCCTGTCCGGAAGCAAGACGTCGATCTCAGCGGCTTGGCTGGTTTTCTTTTTGTTCATGACTGTCTGAAATCCCTACCACAAACGTATTGTGTCTGAGTCGTTGAATTGCGACTCCACTTTATCTCAATATTGACATTTAGCATGTTTGATTGCCTTGCGTAGTGAATAACTACACTGTTTATATTCTGACATATTACCAGTCGCCTTGCCATTGTTAAATGCGGTGGTTCGCTCTTTCAAATTTATTTATATAGCCCTTCGTACATCAGCTGATATCTCAAAGTGCTGTACAGAAACCCAGCCTAAAACCCCAAACAGCAAGCAATGCAGGTGCAGAAGCACGGTGGCTAGGAAAAACTCCCTAGAAAGACCAAAACCTAGGAAGAAACCTAGAGAGGCACCAGGCTATGTGGGGTGGCCAGTCCTCTTCTGGCTGTGCCGGGTGGAGATTATAACAGAACATGGCCAAGATGTTCAAATGTTCATAAATGACCATTATGGTTGAATAATAATAAGGCAGAACAGTTGAAATTGGAGCAGCAGCACGTCAGGTGGACTGGGGACAGCAAGGAGTCATCGTGTCAGGTAGTCCTGGGGCATGGTCCTAGGGCTCAGGTCCTCCGAGAGAGAGAAAGAAAGAGAGAATTTGAGAGAGCATATGTGGGGTGGCCAGTCCTCTTCTGGCTGTGCCGGGTGGAGATTATAACAGAACATGGCCAAGATGTTCAAATGTTCATAAATGACCAGCATGGTCGAATAATAATAAGGCAGAACAGTTGAAACTGGAGCAGCAGTACGACCAGGTGGACTGGGGACAGCAAGGAGTCATCATGTCAGGTAGTCCTGGGGCATGGTCCTAGGGCTCAGGTCCTCCGAGAGAGAGAAAGAAAGAGAGAAGGAGAGAATTAGAGAACGCACACTTAGATTCACACAGGACAACGAATAGGACAGGAGAAGTACTCCAGATATAACAAACTGACCCTAGCCCCCCGACACAAACTACTGCAGCATAAATACTGGAGGCTGAGACAGGAGGGGTCAGGAGACACTGTGGCCCCATCCGAGGACACCCCCGGACAGGGCCAAACAGGAAGGATATAACCCCACCCACTTTGCCAAAGCACAGCCCCCACACCACTAGAGGGACATCTTCAACCACCAACTTACCATCCTGAGACAAGGCCGAGTATAGCCCACAAAGATCTCCGCCATGGCACAACCCAAAGGGGGGCGCCAACCCAGACAGGATGACCACATCAGTGAATCAACCCACTCAGGTGACGCCTTCCAGGGATGGCATGAGAGAGCCCCAGTAAGCCAGTGACTCAGCCCCTGTAATAGGGTTAGAGGCAGAGAATCCCTGTGGAAAGAGAGGAACCGGCCAGGCAGAGACAGCAAGGGCGGTTCGTTGCTCCAGAGCCTTTCCGTTCACCTTCCCACTCCTGGGCCAGACTACACTCAATCATATGACCCACTGAAGAGATGAGTCTTCAGTAAAGACTTAAAGGTTGAGACCGAGTTTGCGTCTCTGACATGGGTAAGCAGACCGTTCCATAAAAATGGAGCTCTATAGGAGAAAGCCCTGCCTCCAGCTGTTTGCTTAGAAATTCTAGGGACAATTAGGAGGCCTGCGTCTTGTGACCGTAGCATACGTGTAGGTATGTACGGCAGGACCAAATCAGAGAGATAGGTAGGAGCAAAGCCCATGTAATGCTTTGTAGTTTTCAGTTTTGTGCAAATGCTACCATCTATCCATGGTTTCTGGTTAGGGTAGGTTTTAACATTTACAGTGGATACTACATCTCCTTCTCCTTATGAACTCAATCACCGTATCCGTGTATGTATCTTGATTATTTTCGCACGCTACCCTGAACGTATCCCAGTCCACATGATCAAAGCAATCCTGAAGTGTGGACTCCGATTGGTCAGACCAGAGTTGAATAGCACAAAACACAGGCACTTCCTATTTGAGTTTTTGCCTATAGGACGGGAGGAGCAATATGGAATTGTGGTCAGATTTGCTGAAAGGAGGGCGGGGGAGGGCCTTGTAAGCGTTCTGGAAGTTAGAATAGCAATGGTCGAGAGTCTTAGTAGGATAGTCAAAATGTTGATAGGATTTTGGCAGCCTAGTCCTCAGATTTTCTTTGTTAAAATCCCCAGCTACAATAAATGCAGCCTCCAGATATGTGGTTTCCAGTTTGCATAAAGTTGAGTGAAGTTCTTTGAGGGACGTCGAGATTTCGGCTTGAGATGGGATGTAAAACGGTCATGGCGATGACGGAGATTAATTAATTTGGGAGATAATATGGTCAGCATTTAATTGTGAGGTATTCTAGGTCGGCTGAACAAAATGACTTGAGTTCCTGTTACACCATGAGTCGTAATCATGAAACGCACCCCTCCTCCCTTCTGCTTCCTGGAGAGATATTTATTCCTGTCTGCGCGATGTACTGAGAATATTGCTGGCTTTACTGACTCCGATAGAGCATCCCGAGTGAGCCATGTTTCTGTGAAACATGTTAAAAGTAAAAGTATGTTACAGGCCCCGATGTCTCTCCGGAAAGAAATCCTTGCTCGAAGCTCATCAACTTTATTATCCAAAGACTGAACATTAGCGAGTAATATACTCGGATGCGGTGGGTGATGTACGCGGCTCCTAAGTCGAACCAGCAGGCCGGCTCGAGTGCCTCTCCTCCACCGGCGAAGTTTTGGGTCAGCCTCTGGAATAAGTTTGATTGCCCTGGCTGTAACGGCCGTCGTTGGTGGAAGAAGAGGAGGACCAATGCGTAGAGTGGTATGTGTCCATGTTAATATTTAATAAATCAACTGACCACTGAATAACAAAACAACAAAGTGAAAGAACGAAACGACAACGAAACAGTCCTGTCTGGTGAAGACACAAAACAGAAAACAATCACCTACAAAACACAGGTGGGAAAAGGCTACCTAAGTATGATTGAGAACCATACCAGGCCAAACACAAAACCACAACATAGAAAAAAGAACATAGACTACCCACTCCAAGTCACACCCTGACCAAACTAAAACAAAGACATAACAAAGGAACTAAGGTCAGAACGTGACACTGGGGAAAGTGAACAAAGGATCTGCTCCAGGGAAGTCGTATTGTCGTAATGATGGTAGTTCTGGTGAGTTATCGCCGCTCTAATATCCAATAGTTCTTCCCGGCTGTGTGTAATGACCCAAAACAATTCCTGTGCTACTAATGTAAAAAATAGTACAGAAAAAATCAAAATACTGAAATGTTTTCTAAGAGCTAGTCGCGATGCTGCCATCTCCGTCGGCGCCATCTGCAGTCCACCAGAGCTGTTGCCAGATAATTTAATGTTAATTTCTCTACCAAAAGCCGCCTCCAACTTTGTTTTAGAAAGTTTGGCAGTATGTTCAACTGGTCTCACAACCGCAGACCACGCGTAACCACACCAGCCCAGGACCTCCACATCTCCGGCTTGTTCACCTGTGGGATCGTGTGAGGGGGTGCTGAGGAGTATTCCTGTCTGTAATGAAGCCTTTTAGTGGGGAAAAACTGATTCTGATTGTCTGGGCCTGACTCCCCAGAGGATGGGCCTGGCTCTCAAGTGGGTGGGCCTATGCCCTCCCAGGCCCACCTATGGCTGCTCCCTTGTCCAGTCATTTGAAATCTACAGATTGGGACCGAATTAATTTATTTCAATTGACTGATTTCCCTATATGAGCTGTAACTCAGTAAAATCTTGACAAAACTGAATAGAACGGATTATAATTAATTATATTGGTGAAGTCTGAGGGATTTTTCCATTATTGGGTGGAGAACATAGTCAGTGACTGGTTGTGTTTTGATTTACTACATTGGGTAGTGTCAGCACTGTCCAGAATCACTATGTTTACATGCACACGTTTAATGACCCTTTTCCTGCTTATTTGTTTGTCTTTTATATATATTTCCACACTATGAGGTTGGGATAATACTGTGAAATAGTGAAAATTATGATAAAACCCCCGAGTGGAGCAGCGGTCTAAGGCACTGCATCTCAGTGCAAGAGGCGTTACCACAGTCCCTAGTTCGTATCCAGGCTCTATTACATCCGGCTGTGATTGGGAGTCCCATAGGGCGGCTCACAATTGGCCCAGCGTCGTCCAGGTTTGGCTGGGGTAGTCTGTCATTGTAAATAAGAATTTGTTCTTAACTGACTTGCCTAGTTAAATAACGGTTAAATAAATAATGCACTTTTAGTGTGAGACTACCTAAAATTTCTGCCTGTTTTGGTGGGATGGAGTTTTGGCCGATCTGGTGACCCGCGGTAAATTAAACCAATAAGAAAGAGAATTCCTAACCCCTCTGCCAATAACAGCTAGTTTTCCATTTTCCTCTCTCCACTCAGACCACTCTCAGACAGTCCAAGCAAACATTTTGCCTGAGTAATTGCTCTTTGCTAAGAAGCCATTTTTGACCATTGGAATTGAAAATAATCACAGTAAGGTGCTTAATTGTGACCCAGAAATGATTTGATATTGAGATAAAAACAGCTGCATTGGACCTTTAATAAGGGATTGTGTCAAGGGGGTCATTGCCATTGTGATTCCTATTTTGCATGACTTCCTATTCTGACATTGTCATTTTCACTGTGGTCTCCAGTGTCTAAAACAGAGGGCCCCTGGGAGGAAGCCCAAAGAAAATACAAAGCAAATTGAAGAGCAAGTACAAGTACATACATCAGGGAATTGCAAAAAGCTTGGCCCGTCTTGACGATATCTACACAGAACTCCACCTCACAGAGGGTAGAACTGAAGGCATCCGTTTTGAGCCCGAGGTGGTATTGGTTGTGAAAGCATCCAGAATGGAGGATTCACATTATACTCTAATCCAGTGATGACATCTTCAATTCGTTTCAAGCCCAGAATATCAAGACTGTCTTGACCACTGGGATTGCTGGAATAGGCAAAACGATTACAGTGCAAAAGTTTGTTCATGACTGGGTTGAGGGACACAGCAATCAGGACATTCACTTCACCTTCGTCCTTCCATTCCGAGAGCTAAATCTGATGAACGATGACAAAAGTCTGCCTCAGCTTCTTCAGATCTTCCACCCAGAGGTTGAAGACATTGAAGAAAGCAAATCACATCTGAATCACCTCACGGCCGGCTGCAGCCAGTAAGATCCCACACAAGCATATTGATCGGTTCACAGAGATAAGGCCTTACTTCATAAAAGCCGTCCGTGACCAAAAGGTGGCAACCAAGATCATCACCCATATCAAGTCATCTCGAAGTCTGCACATCATGTGACACATACCCATCTTCTGTTGGATCTGAGCCATTGTCCTTAAATAACTTATGTCAAACACTGGAACAGAGACAGATATCCCCAAGACTCGAAATGTACATCCACTTCCTTCTCATTCTTACCAGTGTAAAGAATGAGAAGTACCATGGTAGAGATCAGAGAAACCCCAAAATGCTCTCAGAAGATGACAAAGCACTCCTTCTTAAACTTGGAGAGCTTGCCTTCCATCAACTGGAGAGTGGTGGACTCCTGTTCTATGAAGATAACATCAGAGCTTGTGGCATTGATGTGGACACAGCCTCAGTATGTTCTGGATTGTGCAACGATATCATCAAGGTTGAGTCAGGTCTGTATGACGAGCAGATGTTCTGTTTTGTGCATCTCAGCATTCAGGAACTATTTGCTGCTTTGCATGTGTTCAGTACATTTGTCAAGACCAATCAGAGCCTTCTTAGCCCAGCAGAAAGTATCCGACTAAGATATTCAAAGCAGATACCTCCTGGGTTGCCAATGACAATTGGTGAAAAAGAGGAATTTGATGATGAAAAGTATACCTATTTTCCAGGTCATGTAATGTCCGAGTATGAAAAAGTGAGCTTCAAGTTCAGAAAGATTCAGGGAACAAATCATGAGAAGCATGAAAGTTGCAATGTGTTCACAACACTGTCAGGCTTACTCAGAAATGCGGTGGACAAGTCCTTGGTGAACGAGAAAGGACACTTGGACCTTTTTGTCTACTTTCTACTTGGATTCTCAGGTGAGAGCAACCAAACTCTCTTGAAGAGCCTCTGGACAACAGTGGATGGGAATTTTGACAGCATCGAGGAGACCAACAACCACATCATGGAAACAATTTAGCACATCAAGCACAAGATCTGTGAAGATACCCGCCCAAAGGGATGCGGGCATGTTATGCACAAAAGCAATGCAAATTTAGCTCCAGAGAGATACATCAATTTGTTTCACTGTCTGGCTGAGCTGCATGACAAATGCTCTACAGGAAGAGGTTCTAACCACCTTGAACTCAAAGAGGGAACTAATGGCTCCACAATGCTTAGCCCTGTCTTAGCCCTGTATCAGATAGTACTTTGGAGGTCTTCGATTTGAAAGCCTACAATGCGCACTTAGATGGCCACTCAAGGCTCTTGCCATTCATCAAGTTATACAAGAAAGTTATGCGAGTAATTTCACTTGAATGAATGTTGTTTGATGATTGCACTTCCTAAAAGTGCATAAAAGTTGTATACTACAGACACACTACACAGAAGGTGAGTCCACTGTTGATCCTTCATGATAAACAGTTTCCTGAACAAGTGTGACAGTGAAAGAGGGGATTAAGATAAATAGCGAATGAGAGCTGCATAGGGTGCAGAGAGAGAGATATTTTACATACAGTGCTAAGGTGAATTATACTCACTGTTTGGATGTACACTGTCGCTTCAAATTCTCTATCTTTTCCCTCATCTCTATTCTCTGAAGACTGGAGATGTGTCGTCTAACTGAGAAGGCTTGTGAAGGTATGGCCTCAGTGATCAGATCAAAACAAAGCTGGAGCACTTGAATGTCAGTGACAACAACCTGCGGGATTCTGGAGATGAAGTGATTTTTTAATGGGTTGATGACTCCTCATTGCAAATTGCAGACACTCCGGTGAGTTCCTTTGACATTGGCTCTGTATGCAATTCTGCAGATTTCACTGTATACTGTAAAGTAGTTGAACTTGGTGCCTTTACAGAGGGAAGATATGGAGCCAATGAGGAAACTCTACATTGTTAGTTTGTTATGCCCCCCCCCCCCCCCACCTGTACCGCCTCAAAAGTGTCTTTCTCATGTTTGTGAGCAACTGTACATCAGTTGTGTATATGGTGTATCCGATGCAGATGAAAACCACTAATGACATTTGCCTATGATGTACCCAATGAGTAATCTAAAATGGAGGTGCCTTTGTCTTGTTGAAAGCATGGCGTCCTGCGGCGTCTCTGAGGAGGTGTGTGGGGCTGTGGCTGCGGCTCTCACGCTCTACTCTACAGACTCACCACTGAGGGAGCTGGCCCTGAGCTCCAACGACCTGAGAGACTCGGGAGTCCAGTGTCTTTGCAACGCACTGGCGGGTACACACTGTGCTTTACAAATTATGAGGTAACCCAGGGAATAACACAATGCTCTGTATGGAGTGGTGTGTGTGTGTGTTTAGATGTTTCTGTAGAACGACTTGTTCTTTGATTCTTGTAAAAACCTCCCTCTCCCTTCCTCTATCTCTCTCCTCATCTGCCTCTCGCTTTCTCTCTCCCCCTCCTCACCTACTTTCTCTCTCCCTCTCCTCACCAACTTTCTCTCTCCCCTCCCCACCTACTTTCTCTCTTCCCCTCCCCACCTACTTTCTCTCTCCCCTTCCTCACCTACTTTCTCTCTCCCCCTCCCCACCTACTTTCTCTCTTCCCCTCCCCACCTACTTTCTCTCTCCCCCTCCCCACCTACTTTCTCTCTTCCCCTCCCTACCTACTTTCTCTCTTCCCCTCCCCACCTACTTTCTCTCTCCCCCTCCCCACCTACTTTCTCTCTCCCCCTCCTCACCTACTTTCTCTCTCCCCCTCCCCACCTACTTTCTCTCTCCCCTTCCTCACCTACTTTCTCTCTTCCCCTCCCCACCTACTTTCTCTCTTCCCCTCCTCACCTACTTTCTCTCTTCCCCTCCCCACCTACTTTCTCTCTCCCCCTCCCCACCTACTTTCTCTCTCCCCATCCCCACCTACTTTCTCTCTTCCCCTCCCCACCTACTTTCTCTCTCCCCTTCCTCACCTACTTTCTCTCTCCCCCTCCTCACCTACTTTCTCTCTCCCCCTCCTCACCTACTTTATCTCTCCCCCTCCTCACCTACTTTCTCTCTCCCCCTCCTCACCTACTTTCTCTCTTCCCCTCCCCACCTACTTTCTCTCTGCCCCTCCCCACCTACTTTCTCTCTCCCCCTCCCCACCTACTTTTTCTCTCCCCCTCCTCACCTACTTTCTCTCTCCCCCTCCTCACCTACTTTCTCTCTCCCCCTCCCCACCTACTTTCTCTCTCCCCCTCCCCACCTACTTTCTCTCTCCCCCTCCCCACCTACTTTCTCTCTCCCCCTCCTCACCTACTTTCTCTCTTCCCCTCCCCACCTACTTTCTCTCTCCCCCTCCTCACCTACTTTCTCTCTCCCCCTCCTCAACTACTTTATCTCTCCCCCTCCTCACCTACTTTCTCTCTCCCCCTCCCCACCTACTTTCTCTCTGCCCCTCCCCACCTACTTTCTCTCTCTCCCTCCTCACCTACTTTCTCTCTTCCCCTCTCCACCTACTTTCTCTCTCCCCCTCCTCACCTACTTTCTCTCTTCCCCTCCCCACCTACTTTCTCTCTCCCCCTCCCCACCTACTTTCTCTCTTCCCCTCCCCACCTACTTTCTCTCTCCCCCTCCCCACCTACTTTCTCTCTTCCCCTCCCCACCTACTTTCTCTCTTCCCCTCCCCACCTACTTTCTCTCTCCCCCTCCTCACCTACTTTCTCTCTCCCCCTCCCCACCTACTTTCTCTCTCCCCCTCCTCACCTACTTTCTCTCTCCCCCTCCTCACCTACTTTCTCTCTCCCCTTCCTCACCTACTTTCTCTCTTCCCCTCCCCACCTACTTTCTCTCTCCCCCTCCTCACCTACTTTTCCATTTACTTATCTTTATTTTCCATCCCCTCTCCATTCTCTTTCACTGTCCCCCCTGTCTCTGATTGTTACTCTCTGTCATTCCCACTCTCTCTCTGCCTGTCTCGCTCTCTCCTCCCCCTATCTACCCTCTCTCCACCTCTCTTTCCAGGTTTGGAGACTGCCATCTTACTGAGGACTGCTGTGAGGACCTGGCGTTGGCCCTGTGTTCACCCCTATCGGAGTTAAACTGTCTGGATCTATGGAGCAACAGCCTGAAGGACTCACCCAAGCTGTAAACTGCAAAATCTATGGTTAGTAACTCAGGACAAGGCTTTGTTCAAACACTTATAAAATGCACTCTTACCTTCTACAAAGATACTTTCTTTGCTGAGGACATCCAAACTGTGACAGACACAGCATTGAAGATCCACCCAAAGGAAGGGCATCCTCAGGTCCTGTGCAGAGAGGACGTTTCAGGGCATTCTTACTGGGAGGCAGAGTGGAAGAGCCAGGCATGCTATACAGGACTCACACACAAGGGAATCTGAGAAGGTGAGAGTCAATACGAGGTGTTGGGAACCACTGATAAGTCATGGGTTATGATGTGTCATAGAAATACCTATCATGTATTTCATAACGGAACAAAGTCAGAGAAAACCCTTGTGTCCACTGTTTCACAGAGAGTAGGAGCGTGCCTGGATAACCTGGGGGGTTCGCTCTCCTTTTACATCGTAACCAAGGACACAGCGAAGCTCCTGCACAAGGTTCACGCTACCTTCACTGAGCCATCCTACCCAGCTTTCCTCATGGGCCCGAAAACCTTGATATAGCTATGCAGACTGACATCATTTTTATACCTCTGAATCAGTGAGTTGTCTGTCTGTCAGTTAATGAACTACAGTTTATGTGGTGCTGAGGGAAAAGGCACGTGTTTATGACGCCCTCCTGACCAGAACACAATGACATCATATGTTATTGTTGAATTATTTGTGTTTTCATTTGCCTCAAGATCTCACCAAGGCCCCTTAAAAGCTAAGGCCGGGCCTACTGACCTGCACTCAAGACATCACTGTAACAGTCAGGCAATCATAATGCAAGTCATTATACCTCGGTCCCCATTCCAGTATGCCATTTAACCTTAACATGACACCTAATGATGCATCTCATGGCATGAGATTGACAGTTTGTCATTACCATGTCATAACATCCATGAAACATTATGTAAATGATCAACTCTATTAACTTGTATATTGGGAATTTGAAAACCACCTGCCCTTCGACTCAACACAAACTAATTTCAATACATTTTAGTCGGAGGAAATTATTTTCTCTGACTCACCTTTTCTCAGGTTCCTTTGGAAAACTCCATATTGGTATATTTGAATAAACATGATGTTTATTGGTGTTTGATGAAAACAACATTTGACATAAATTCACTTTCCTTCACAAAGTGTACAGTAAATCACTTTGACTGTTTGTGGATCTTGAACATAGTTTCCCCTGTCTGTTGATTATGTAAGCCTTTGTTTATACACCTGAGCCAATCAATATAATCTTGCAAATAACTGTATGTCACACACACACACACACACACACACACACACACACACACACACACACACTTTGTGATATTGTCAATGTTTCTCTTAGTTAAAGAACATTTCAACAAAGCTTCATTGTTTTCATATTCAAATTATATTATCTGCCAATTTTTGGTTCCAAGCAACCTTTTTACTTTGAGAATCACATTCACTTCCTTTACTGATTATATATATACACGTATATAAAAAACTCATAATAAATACATTTAAAAAATATATGAAATATGCATCACAAAGTAAATCATGTTTTCAAGCCACTGGACAAACATTGACTAATCCAACATGAAAAATACATCTGTTATAAACAGGGTAGTTCAAGCCCTGAATGCTGATTGGCTGACAGCTGTGGTATATCACACTGTATACCACGCATATGACAAAACATTCATTTTTACTGCTCTAATTGCATTGCTAACCAGTTTATAATAGCAATAAGGCACCTCAGGGGTTTGTGATATATGGCCAATATACCACGGCTAAGGGCTGTATCCAGGCACTCCGTGTTGCGTCATGCATAAGAACAGCTCTAAGCTGTGGTATGTTGGCCATATACCACACCCCCTTGTGCATTATTGCTTAAATATACCACACTCATTCCTTACTGTGTGTATTTATTTGAACGCTATATTCACACAGTTGACATCTCCTCATTTCATTTAAAAGCAAATACATTGACACAATTTTCTAATCCATCTGTTTTGAGTGGAAGGATGATGATGCTATGTAGTGGACATAGTCCAGATCTTAATGATGATGCTATGTAGTGGACATAGTCCATATCTTAATGATGATGCTATGTAGTGGACATAGTCCAGATCCTAATGATGATGCTATGTAGTGGACATAGTCCAGATCTTAATGATGGTGCTATGTAGTGGACATAGTCCAGATCTTAATGATGATGCTATGTAGTGGACATAGTCCAGATCTTAATGATGGTGCTATGTAGTGGACATAGTCCAGATCTTAATGATGGTGCTATGTAGTGGACATAGTCCAGATCTTAATGATGATGCTATGTAGTGGACATAGTCCAGATCTTAATGATGGTGCTATGTAGTGGACATAGTCCAGATTTTAATGATGATGCTATGTAGTGGACATAGTCCAGATCTTAATGATGGTGCTATGTAGTGGACATAGTCCAGATCTTAATGATGGTGCTATGTAGTGGACATAGTCCAGATCTTAATGATGATGCTATGTAGTGGACATAGTCCAGATCTTAATGATGGTGCTATGTAGTGGACATAGTCCAGATCTTAATGATGGTGCTATGTAGTGGACATAGTCCAGATCTTAATGATGGTGCTATGTAGTGGACATAGTCCAGATCTTAATGATGGTGCTATGTAGTGGACATAGTCCAGATCTTAATGATGATGCTATGTAGTGGACATAGTCCAGATCTTAATGATGGTGCTATGTAGTGGACATAGTCCAGATCTTAATGATGATGCTATGTAGTGGACATAGTCCAGATCTTAATGATGGTGCTATGTAGTGGACATAGTCCAGATCTTAATGATGATGCTATGTAGTGGACATAGTCCAGATCTTAATGATGGTGCTATGTAGTGGACATAGTCCAGATCTTAATGATGGTGCTATGTAGTGGACATAGTCCAGATCTTAATGATGGTGCTATGTAGTGGACATAGTCCAGATCTTAATGATGGTGCTATGTAGTGGACATAGTCCAGATCTTAATGATGGTGCTATGTAGTGGACATAGTCCAGATCTTAATGATGGTGCTATGTAGTGGACATAGTCCAGATCTTAATGATGATGCTATGTAGTGGACATAGTCCAGATCTTAATGATGGTGCTATGTAGTGGACATAGTCCAGATCTTAATGATGATGCTATGTAGTGGACATAGTCCAGATCTTAATGATGGTGCTATGTAGTGGACATAGTCCAGATCTTAATGATGGTGCTATGTAGTGGACATAGTCCAGATCTTAATGATGATGCTATGTAGTGGACATAGTCCAGATCTTAATGATGGTGCTATGTAGTGGACATAGTCAAGATCTTAATGATGGTGCTATGTAGTGGACATAGTCCAGATCTTAATGATGGTGCTATGTAGTGGACATAGTCCAGATCTTAATGATGATGCTATGTAGTGGACATAGTCAAGAGTGTAGTCTTAGTTAGTCTTAATTAGTCTTCCTTGCCAGGGAACCACTCTCTATGGTGACAGACAGAAGGACAGGGAACCACTCTCTATGGTGACAGACAGTGGACCAGGGAACCACTCTCTATGGTGACAGACAGAGGGACAGGGAACCACTCTCTATGGTGACAGACAGAGGGACAGGGAACACTCTCACTGCACCTGCCCACACTTATTTAACGAAGTCCCAATTTGACATGATCTTTTCCACAGCCACAAACCAAGAGACTCTGCACCACACAGCCCATTCAGCTAGGCAGTTGAGGCTGAAACCCGAAAGGGCCCATATATCAGAATGGTGTGTGTGTGTGTGTGTGTGTGCGTGTGCGTGTGTGTGTGCGTGTGCGTGTGCGTGTGTGTGTGTGTGTGTGTGTGTGTGTGTGTGTGTGTGTGTGTGTGTGTGTGTGTGTGTGTGTGAATGGAACAAATCCCCCAAGTTGCTGGCTGCTCGGCTCTGGTCACATCTTGTTAGCGTGAGGAGAGAGCCCGAGAGTTTCTGACAGCTGCTTGGCCGGCCCAGGGGTTGCCCGGGGCGACGGGGACATACCTGTGGCCATGCCTGTGTACTCTGTGGGCGCGTGGCAGGAATCGCACACAGAGTTTGGCGGCCATTTTGGAGCCGACGCGTCCCAGTTGCCAACCGCCTCCTCACAGTACACCTCGGTAATAACACACTGCTGCATGCTGGGGGAAAGTAAATTAGCCTCACTTTCCATTTTTAGCCTCAGACACACGTGCGAGAAATGGCGAAATGGTGATTCCACAGACTGCTACAGGGAATGAGCTCAGAGCTAACTTTGAATTGTCCAATATGCCGCGAAGATTTTATTATTTGGTGAGTTTCGACGTCAACACCGGTAGCCTGGCGACAAGGTCTCCTGAGTCACATCCACTTGGCCTTGTTTATTTTACTACGTGCTCCACGGCCAGACGAAACCCACCACCGCTTTGTCCTTTCTGATGTTCTTACCAGTTCCACACAACTCTCCAATGAACTGCAGCAGCTCTCCTTTCTGATCAGTAGTAGTCTCCGCTGGGACCTTTGGGTATGGGGCTGTGGAGGAACACGTGTTTCTCATAAGAGTCTGTGTGTCTGGCCTTGCATAAATGTTTTGCAGCAGTCCTTCTGGAACGGGGGCCGGCTATACAGAGGAGCTTAATCAGCTGTACATTTTGTTGAATTTTTTTTTATTTTTTAAGGGAAGGCAGGGAAAGAGTTAATCTCCCAGCCTAGCCTGCCCAGCCAGTTGGTTGCACAATAACTCTCACCGAAGGGAAGGAGGGGATGACAAAAAGAAAAGAGAGAAGAAAAGCTATGGGCTTTGACAAATGATCTAATAAACGGGGAAGGAGATTAGAGCCTGGGTGCCCGTGGGGAGAGGAAATGGAGCAGTAAATATTTTTAAAGGCTGTCAATAAATTTGCAGTGTTGAGTTGGGAGTCCAGGAGCTCCAGCTCCAGCCCGGCTCCAGCTCCATCCCCAGCCCAGCCCCATCTGCAGCCCGGCTCCAGGCACAGCTCCAGGCACAGCTCCAGCTCCAGCCCAGCTCCAGCCCCATCCTCAGTCCAGCTCTAGCTCCAGCCCGTCCAGCTCTAGCTCCAGCCTGGCTCCAGCCCCATCCTCAGTCCAGCTCTAGCTCCAGCCCGTCCGGCTCCAGCTCCAGCCCTATCCACAACCCGGCTCCAGCACCATCCCCAGCCCCATCCGCAGCCCGGCTCCAGCTCCAGCCCGTCCAGCTCCAGCTCCAGCCTAGCTCTAGCCCCATCCTCAGTCCAGCTCCAGCTCCAGACACAGCTCCAGCTCCAGCCCAGCTCTAGCCCCATCCTCAGTCCAGCTCCAGCTCCAGCCCGGCTCCAGGCACAGCTCCAGCAGTAACTGTTGTGCACACAACATACAAGGTAAAGAGACCGGTATGTGGTGGAAACAAAGGAGACCCACTAGCATTGTTCACATACATGATAGACACTAGTATTGTACACACTGTATGCATGATAGACACTAGTATTGTACGTACACTATACATGATTGACACTAGTATTGTACATACTGTATACATGATTGACACTAGTATTGTACATACTGTATACATGATAGAAACTAGTATTGGGGTCTCAAGTGGTCTAAGGCGCTGCATCTCAGTGTAAGAGCCCCTGGTTCGAATCCAGTCTGCATCACATCTGGCTGTGATTGGAGTCCCAAACCCTGTGTTTGGCCAGAGTAGGCTGTCACTGTAAATAAGAATTTGTTCTTAACTGACATGCCTAGTTAAATAAAAACATTTTAAAAATTCTACACAATATGTACATAAGATATACATGATAGGTAGATGATAGACACTAGTATTGTACATGATATACACTTGTATTGTACATGATATACACTTGTAATGAGTGCACTGAGAGTCGGGAAGCAAGTTCAGGGAGTGAGTGTTTTAATAAATAAATGAAACAAGTAACACAAACAACACAACAACATGAAACAGAGTCAATAACACCTGAGGAAGATAATCAAGGAGGTGATGGAGTCCAGGTGAGTGTCATGAGGCGCAGGTGCGCGAGACGATGGTGACAGGTGTGTGGGATAATCAGCAGCCTGATGACCTAGAGGCCGGAGAGGGAGTATAAGTGACAACACTAGTATTGTACATAATATATACATGATAGACACTAATATTGTACTTATTAACTTATACATGATAGATAGACACTAATATTTTGCTTACTAACTTATACATGATAGACACTAGTATTATACATAATAAATACATGATAGACACTAGTATTGTACATAATATATACACTACCGTTCAAAAGTTTGGGGTCAATTTGAAATTTCCTTGTTTTTGAAAGAAAAGAAAAACATTTCTCCATTAAAATAACATCAAATTGATCAGAAATACAGTGTAGACATTGTTAATGTTGTAAATGACTATTGTAGCTGGAAATGGCAGATTTTTTATGGAATATCTACATAGGTATGCAGAGGCCCATTATCAGCAACCATTACTCCTGTGTTCCAGTGGCACGTTGTGTTAGCCAATCCAAGTTTATCATTTTAAAAGGCTAAAAGGCTAAAAGGCTAAAAGGCTTTCTATACCTTCGATCATGAAGGATAATTTACTATATTTCCCTCTGCACTCGGCTGGCGGTCATTTGTACCCCATGAAGACAACTCAACCAAGCTTGTTAGTCATCAGCTAATTAAAGCTGATTTAGAGGTTCACCTGCTTGTCTACTGGCAAAAGTGCCCCGGGGGCGGTGCTTTCCCCCCCCCCGGGTGACCCAGGTGAGATGATTGATAGGATGATGAGATAATGACGGACAGCCGCGAGACCAAATTACTGAGATACGGGAGAGTGAACTGAAGAAAGGTCAAACAGGCAGCAGTCTGACTACACAGAAATAGGCCTCTGTACTTTGCCCCAAAAGGTCCACCATACCTGTATGAGTAGTATGTTTGTTTAAACTCAAGTTGTAAACAAACGTCTCACTTTTTCCTGCTTAATAAAAAGTTATGTTGGCTTTATTTACATTGAGAAAATGAGCAAAAAAAAAAGCATTTTTTTACATGGGTTTTCATAGTCATACTGATACAGTATGACAAAACCTGACAAAACCTTATTTGTGATTGAAAAAGTTTGTGATGTTTTTGTTGTTGCCATGCTTCGGAAAGGATTTGGATCCCTTGACTTCTTTCACATTTTGTTACGCTACAGCCTTGTTCTAAAATGAATGAAATAAAACACTTTCCTCAACAATCTTAACACAATACCTCATAATGACAAAGTGATTTTTTTTTGTAAATGTATTAACATTTTAAAACACAAATACCTTATTTTACTAAGTATTCAGACCCTTTGTAATAAGACAAAAAGATTGAGCTCTGATGTATCCTGTTTCTACAACTTGAATAGAGTCCACATGATTTGGAAAGGCACACAAATGTATATATGAGGTCCCACAGTGCAAGTCAGAGCAAAAATCAAGCCATGACGTCGAAGGAATTGTCGGTAGAGCTCCATGACAGGATTGTGTCGAGGCACAGATCTGGGGAAGGGTACCAAAAAATATCTGCAGTATTGAATGTCTCTAAGAAAACAGTGGCCTCCAAGACTCTTCTAAATGGTAAAAGTTTGGAACCACCAAGGCTCTTCCTAGAGCTGTCCGCACGGCCGAACTGAGCAATCGGGGGAGAAGGGCCTTGGTCAGGGAGGTGACCAAGAACCCAATGGTCATTCTGACAGAGCTCTAGAGTTCCTCTGTGGAGATGAAAGAACATTCATTAAGGACAACCATCTCTGCAGCACTCCACAAATCAGGCAATTGTGGTATAGTGGCCAGACGGAAGCTACTCCTCAGTAAAAAGCACATGACAGCCCGCTTGGAGTTTGCCAAAAGGCACCTAAAGACTCAGACCTAAAGGACTCTCTCATCTCTGATGAAACCAAGACTTAACTTTTTGGCCTGAATGTAAAGTGTCACGTCTGGAGGAAACCTGGCAACATCCCTATGGGGAAGCATGGTGGTGGCAGCATCATGTTTTGGGGATGTGTTTCGACGGCAGGGACTGGGATACCATTCAGAATTGAGGCAAAGATGAATGGAGCAAATATCCTTGACGGTTCACCTTCCAACACGACAACAACCCTAAGCACACAGCCAAGACAACGCAGGAGTGACTTCAGGACAAGTCTCAGAATGTCCTTGAATGGCCCAGCCAGAGCCCGGACTTGAACCCGATCAAACATCTCTGGAGAGACCTGAAAAGCTACTCTCCCCATCCAACCTGACAGAGCTTGAGAGGATCTGCAGTGAAGAATGGGAGAAACTCCCCAATTATAGGTGTGCCAAGCTTGTCGCTTCATACCCAAGAAGACGTGTTGCTGTAATCGCTGCCAAAGGTGCTTCAACAAGGTTCTGAGTAAAGGGTCTGAATACCTGTGTAAATGTAATATTTCCGTTTTTTTATTTGTAATAAATTAACAAAAATGTCTAAAAACCTGTTTTTGATTTGTCGTTATGGGGTATTGTGTGTAGATTGATGTCATGTTCTGACCTTAGATCCTTTGTTTTGTCTTTTGTTTTAGTATGGTCAGGGCGTGAGTTGGGTGGGTTGTCTATGTTAGTTTTTCTATGATTTTCTATTTCTGTGTTTGGCCTGGTATGGTTCTCAATCAGAGGAAGCTGTCAATCGTTTTCCCTGATTGAGAACCCTATTTAGGTAGCCTGTTTTCGATTGTGTTTTGTGGGTGGTTGTTTTCAGTCTTTGTGTGTCTACACCAGACAGAACTGTTCCGGTTGTTTCTTTGTTGTTTTGTTATTCAGTGTTCAGTTTTCATTAAATAAGATGAACACGTACCACGCTGCGCTTTGACACCTCACCTTCTTCCCACGACAGCCGTTACAGAACCACCCACCAAGAAAGGACCAAGCAGCGTGGTAACGGGCAGCAGCAGCAGCGGCCGGAATCGCAAGACTCCTGGACTTGGGAGGTGATTCTGGATGGCAAGGGACCCTGGGCACAGGCTGGAGAATATCGCCACCCCAAGGCTGAGCTGGAGGCAGCGAAAGCCGAGACGAGGCAGCACGGCGGTGCGGTTGGAAGCCCGAGAGGCAGCCCCCAAAAATGTATTGGAGGAGGGACACGGGGAGTGTGGCTAAGTCAGATAGGAGACCTGAGCCAACTCCCCTTTGCGTACCGTGGAGAGAGAGGGACCGGGCAGGCACCATGTTATGCCATGAGGCGCACTGTGTCCCCGGTGCTGTGCATAGCCTGGTGCGGTACATTGCAGCGCCTCGTATCGGCCGGGCTAGAGTGGGCATCGAGCCAGGTGCCATGAAGCCGGCTCAGCGCATCTGGTCTCCAGTGCGTCTCCTCGGGCCGGTGTACATGGCACCAGCCCTACGCATGGTGTCCTCGGTTCGCCAGCACAGCCCAGTGCGGGCTATTCCACCTCGCCGCACTGGCCTGGCTACGGGGAGCATTCAGCCAGGTAGGGTTGGGCAGGCTCGGTGCTCGAGACCTCCAGTGCTCCTTAACGGTCCGGTCTATCCGGTGCCACCTCCACGCACCAGCCCTCCGGTGACAGCCCTCCGCACCAGGCTGTCTCTCCATCTCCTCCCTACAGGTGCTCCCGCCTTTCCAGCGCTGCCAGAGCCTTCCTCCTGCCCTGCGCTGCCAGAGCCGCCAGTCTGTCCTGAGCTGCCAGAGCCGCCAGTCTGTCCTGAGCTGCCAGAGCCACCAGTCAGCCAGTCAGCCAGGAGCTGCCAGAGCCGCCAGTCAGCCAGGAGCTGCCAGAGCCATCAGTCAGCCAGGAGCTGCGTGAGTCACCAGTCAGCCAGGAGCTGCCAGAGCCGTCAGTCAGCCAGGAGCTGCCAGAGCCATCAGTCAGCCAGGAGCTGCCAGAGCCGTCAGTCAGCTAGGAGCTGCCAGAATCGCCCTTCATTCCGGTACTGCCGGAATCTCCCGTCTGTCTGGTGCTGCTGGAATCTCCCGTCCGTCCGGTGCTGCCGGAATCTCCCATCCATTCGAGACCCGTGGCTTTGGTCCGAGGTCCGAGGTCGGCTGCGAGGGTCGCCGCATTAAAGAGAACACGGAGGCGGGTAGAGAGGCAGAGTAGGACTATGGTGGAATGGGGTTCACGTCCCGCGCCAGACACCCACCCAGACCCTCCCCTATAGGTTTAGGTTTTGCGGCCGGAGTCCGCACCTTTGGGGGGGGGGTATTGTCACGTTCTGACCTTAGTTCCTTTGTTTTGTCAGGGCGTGAATTGGGTGGGTTGTCTATGTTAGTTTTTCTATGATTTTCTATTTCTGTGTTTGGCCTGGCATGGTTCTCAATCAGTGGCAGCTGTCAATCGTTGTCCCTGATTGAGAACCATATTTAGGTAGCCTGTTTTCGATTGTGTTTTGTGGGTGGTTGTTCCGGTTGTTTCTTTGTTGTTTTGTTATTCAGTGTTCAGTTTTCATTAAATAAGATGAACACTTACCACGCTGCGCTTTGGTCCTCACCTTCTTCCCACGACAGCCGTTGATGAGGGGGGGGGGGGAACAAATGAATACATTTTAGAATAAGGCTGTAACGTAACAAAATGTGGAATAAGTCAAGGGGTCTGAACTCTTTCTGAAGGCACTGTATATACTTTACATTATTACTTTGACGAGCCTATCTTACTCTGTCAGCAAATCATGTTGTGGAGTAGTGATGTAATGCTGCAAATCTGGTTGGAATCTAAACTGAATTACTGCACAGGACGTTGACCCAATTGCAGAACATTGGGCTTGCTGATATAAAAAATCAAGTAAATTTGATTTCTAGGACCTCCCATTCCTCTGGCTACAACATGAAGATATTAGTGAGGTCAAATTCTCTGCTACTCCCACGAGAGCACATTCAGAGTACATTAGATCTAGTCTGTACAGAGCTATCCCAAATGGCATCCTATTTCCTACATAGTGCACTACGTTTGACCAGAGCCCTGATGAAAAGTAGTGCACTATACTGGGAATAGTGTGCCATTTTGGACACCGTCCTAGTCTGGAAAATAACAGTGTTTGCCAGATAAACAAACAATCATACTTGGCTAGAGCAACGGCATTAAGGGCTTTGTCTGGGCTTAGTTTTATTTTGGAGATGAACAAAATATCTGGGAATAACAGTGACAATGAAAATGTAACCTATTATAGTGTTCTGAAGCATGTAAACAGTGACTCAGATTAAAACAGATTAAAACAGTGCAGATTAGAATAGAATACTACATGATAGAGAACACCACAGATGAGAGCAGTGCAGATTAGAATACTACATTTTAAAAAAATGGTATTGTCACACACTGAACACCAGATAGGTGCAGTGAAATGTGATGTTTTACAGGGTCAGCCATAGTAGTACAGTGTCTCTGGAGCAAATGAGGGTAAAGTACCTTGTTCTACCCCCACATGCACACATACTTACACTTACATCGCAACACACACACACACACACACACACACACACACACACACACACACACACACACACACACATGCTTTACTGACACCGCACACACACATTCACTCTCAGCACATATACTGCTGTTAATGTCTATTGTCTATCCTGTTTCCTAGTCACTTTGCCCCTACCAATATCTACATAGAGTTGAAGTCGGAAGGAGGACCTGTGTATTTCAAGGCCTACCTTCAAACTCAGTGCCTCTATGCTTGACATCATGGGAAAATCAAAAGAAATCAGCCAAGACCTCAGAAAACAATTGTAGATCTCCACAAGTCCGGTTCATCCTTGGAAGCAATTTCCAAATGCCTGAAGGTACCACGTTCATCTGTACAAACAATAGTACGCAAGTATAAACACCATGGGACCACGCAGCTGTCATACCGCTCAGGAAGGAGACGCCTTCTGTCTCCTGGAGATTAACGTACCTTGGTGCGAAAAGTGCAAATAAATCGCAGAACAACAGCAAAGGACCTTGTGAAGATGCTGGTGGAAACAGGTACAGAGTATCTACATCCACAGTAAAAGAGTCCTATGTCGACGTAACCTGAAAGGTCGCTCAGCAAGGAAGAGGCCACTGCTGCAAAACCACCATAAAAAAGCCAGACTACGGTTTGCAACTGCACATGAGGACAAAGATCGTACTTTTTGAACGCGTCTCCTTCCTGAGTGGTATGACGGCTGCATCACAAAGCCCTGACCTCAATCCTATAGAAAATGTGCGGGCAGAACTGAAAAAGCTTGTGCGAGCAAGGAGGCCTACAAACCTGACTCAGTTACACCAGCTCTGTCAGGAGGAATGGGCCAAAAATCACCCAATTTATTGTGGGAAGCTTGTGGAAGGCTACCCGAAACGTTTGACCCAAGTTCAACAATTTAAAGGCAATGCTACCAAATACTAATTGAGTGTATGTAAACTTTTGACCCTCTGTGATGTGATGAAAGAAATTAAAAGCTGAAATAAATCATTCTCTCTACTATTATTCTGACATTTCACATTCCTAAAATAAAGTGGTGATCCTAACTGACCTAAAACAGAGAATTTTTATTCAGATTAAATGTCAGGATTTGTGATAAACTGTTTTTAAATGTATTTAGCTAAGGTGTATTTAAACTTCTGACTGCAGCTACCTCAATTACCTCGTACCCCTGCACATTGACTCAGTGCTGGTACTCCCTGTATGTAGCCATTTTATTTTTTCTTCCATCATCCATTTTGTATGACATGTTCCAAATTACAATTTTTATGAATTGTTACAAATTACAATTCTTATAATATGTTACTTTAGGGATTATGTTTAGGGCTAAGGTTAAGGTTAGGGTTAGGGGAAGGGTTAGCTAACATGCTAAGTAGCTGCTAATTAGCTAAAATACTAAAGTTGTCTGTGATGAGATTCAAACATGTTCATGTTATACAGCAACCCATCCACCTGGACCAAACATCCCTCCTTTTGTTTTTGCCTTAATTAACCTTTCGTTTTATGTAACCATACCAAATGTAACATATCATACTAATTTCAGTGTCACAGATTTTTGTTAACTATTTTACGTCTAGTCTATGAGACCAGCCTGGTATGGTGGAGCCTCCTCCTTTAACCAGATGGACTCTATCCATTACTGCAGCTCCCCAAAGCCCCCAAGGATACCAGGAGCCTATCAATAATTCAGCTCCCTCCGATCAGGCTAATTTAATTATCTGACAAGTAAAAAGGGTTTTAAGAGCCTTTCTATTAGGCTAATAAACCATAGGGGATGGGTACCGATGCTAGGCTAATCGCCAGGGGCCAGGATCCATTGACAGACAATGAGTGTTTAAAAAAATAATAATTACAGAGCAGACATATTGGACTGTGTCCATTACGACCCTCCCCCTCGCCGTCGAGGCTTACTGTGACTACGTCCCAAATACACCTTATTCCCTATATAGTGCACTACTTTTATCCCGGTCTCATAGGGATCTAGGGTGCCATTTGTGACACATCCCTTGTTGTCTTCAAGTTGGCTTTGATTGGCAGCTACACGTCTGCCTTGAGTGGTTCAATCTGTCATTGCTCCCTGTGTTGAACTAGCAAGCTGATTTATCTGTGTTAGTTTCACACAGCTGCATCACGTTTAGTCGATTGTAAAAAATATATATAGCTGTGTCATGTGGTAGTTCCCAACAGTCTTGAACTGCCATTGAGTTGTGTTGTCCTCATTTCTTTCATACTTATATCTTCTTTTCATCTCTCTGATTCATGCTGTTATTCCTCCTTTCCTCCCCTTCCAATCCCAGCCGTCACTACACAATAAATACTCTATTCAAATCCAAACGCTGCCTGTGTGGAATCTCTTCCATGTACTGTATACAGTATACAGTTATACTGGGGTTAGAGCGTTGGACTAGTAACCGGAAGGTTGCAAGTTCAAACCCCCGAGCTGACAAGGTACAAATCTGTCGTTCTGCCCCTGAACAGGCAGTTAACCCACTGTTCCTAGGCCGTCATTGAAAATAATAATTTGTTCTTAACTGACTTGCCTAGTTAAATAGAGGTAAAACATTTTTTTTTTTTTTTTAAATACAGTATAACCACAAAGCCAATCTGACATATTCACTGGGTATTTATTTCTCATGCACCTATTTCTATTTTCTATAACATTTTCTAATCTTTATCTTAACTCTGCATTGTTGGAAAGGGCCTGTAAGTAAACATTTCCCTGTTAATCCACACCTGTTGCTTACGAAGCATCTGACAAGTAACAATATTACATTTGATTTGCTCAAGGACACATTGACAGATTTTTCACCTTCTCGGCTCGGATATTCGAACCAGCAACCTTCAGGTTACTGGCCAAATGGTCTAAACGCTTCCTGCCGCTAAAACTCTCTTAAATGACACTTCACGTCTTCTTGCCCATTCTCATAACATTTATATACAGTGCATTCGGAAAGTTTTCAGACCCTTCCCTTTTTCCAAATGTTGTTAAATTAATTCCTTATTCTAAAATGGATGAGTAAATGTATTTGTTTTATCTATCTTCTACACACAGTACCCTTAATGACAAAGCAAAAACAGCTTTTAAGAAATTGTTGCACATTTATTTAGAATAAAAAACAGAAATACTTTATTTACATAACTATTCAGACCCTTTGATATGAGACACAAAATTGAGCTCAGGTGCATTCTGTTTCCATTGATCATCCTTGAGATGTCTCTACAACTTGATTGGAGTCCACCTGTGGTACATTCAATTGATTGGACATGATTTGGAAAGGCACACGGGCTCGGGAGAGATGAAGGTTGAAAGTCATGCGTCCTCCAAAACACATCCCAACTAAGCCACACTGCTTCTTAACACAGCGCGCATCCAACCCGGAAGCCAGCCACACCAATGTGTCAGTGGAAACACTGTGCACCTGGTGACCTTGGTTAGCATGCACTGCGCCCGCCCCGCCACAGGAGTCGCTGTTGCGCGATGAGACTAGGATATCTCTACCGGCCAAGCCCTCCCTTACCCGGACAAAGCTAGGCCAATTGTGCGTCGCCCCACGGACCTCCCTGTCGCAGCCGGCTGCGACCCTCAAATTCACAATTTAATTATTAAAGCTTCAATATGTAACTTTTTGGACTACAAGACCAAATGCACATAGAAATGTGAGTTGTAGATCTGTCATTCTCATTGAAAGCAAGTCTAAGAAGCGGTAGATCTGTTCTATGTATGCTATTTCTATGCTGAATATACCAACGTTTTGGTTATTGAAAAGTTATTTCACAGCGGTTTGAGTAGTACAATGACCCTCTTCACATAAACGGACATGAGGTAAACTGTTAGAATTTTAGCAACCAGGAAATGGCGGAGCCATTTCTGCATAGTACACCTTTAAATCACTATTCTGAAATGATCATTTTTCAATGTAATATCTAAAAAAAGAAGTTAGTTGACTGTTAAATTAAGCACCCAAGTTATGCAACCTCTAGACATGTACCTTTCTACCAATTGTGTGTGGACTGGCAAAAAGGACAGTGAAAATGATCAGCATTTTTTTTAAACTGCATTGTTGGTTAGGGGCTCGTAAGTATTGTTGTATTTGGTGCATGTGACTAATACAATTTGATTTGATTTGATTTGATGGTGATGTTGGTGTTGATGATGATGATGATGATGGTGATGTTGATGGTGATGTTGATGATGATGGGGATGATGATTATGATGATGATTTGATAATGATGATGGTGATGATGGTGATGATGATTTGATGATGATGATGGTGGTGATGATGATGATGGTGATGGTGATGATGATGATGATGATGATGATGATTTGATGATGATGGTGGGGGTGATGATGGTGATGGTGATGATGGTGATGATGACGATGGTGATGGTGATGATGATAATGATAATGATGGTGATGATGATGGTGATGATGATGATGGCGATGATGATGCTGATGGTGATGATGATTATGATGATGGCGATGATGATGGTGGTGATGATGATGATGGTGATGATGATGATGGTGATGTGGTGATGATGATTATGATGATGGCGATGATGATGGTGATGGTGATGGTGATGATGGTGATGGTGATGGTGATGATGGCGATGATGATGGTGATGGTGATGGTGATGATGGTGATGGTGATGGTGATGATTATGGTGATGATGGTGATGATGATGATGATGATGATGATGATGGTGATGATGATGCTGATGTTGATGTTGATGATGGTGATGATGGTGATGATGATGATGGTGATGATGATGATGATGATGATGAATATGGTCATCATCATAGTGCAATATTCACCTCCCTTACCCAATCCCAATGCATTCCATTCAGCTTCCATGCTTACTGGGGACCTAGACTGCTGTTGGAGCTGCCGCGACCAAACTCATATCACTACGAATTATCATCAGAGCCTCTGAAGCCCTGCTCCAAATCTAGAGTTTCACCTCAGCAGCCACATTTCCCTCCGAACTCCCATGCTCTTATCTCTCATCTCCTGGAACCTCCTGGAACCTCTTGGAATCTCCTGGAATATTTGCTGTTTCCCTCTAACGACATGGACATTGTGTGAGAAAATTGGCAAAACATAGCAGGATAATAACAATATTGAGGTGTGTGTATGAAGTTATATATTTTTTTGATGGTTGGATGATTTACTCTTTTTGGTTATTGTGTGTTTGCCAACAAGAGGTAGGCCTCAAGTAGGCCTCAAGATCTCTTCTCTGCTATGATTTGCACTGTGCTGAGTTTTGCTTGGCAACTCCGGATGGTTGATGGTAAATTCATATTCAGTGGTGGTGGGCGTAAAGTCTGCCATGAGGTCGTTTTCACTCAATCCCTATCCTGGAGGAGTGACAGGAATGAAGTCTGACTCTATCGAGTTACGGTTTCCCCACTGAAGTGTTTTGAAATGGGGCTGTCCTGTCAGGACATGCAATATGGCAGAAGAGAGTCCCTTTCTCCTGCAGCACTGTACCTCACTGTCTCCTATTTTTCTGTTTGGTTTGGTAGTTTCAGAGAGAAGAAGGGACCGGTTCATCAGTAAATGACTGGGAAGGATATAGTGACAAAAGTTTTGTCAACTTTTCAGAAATCACATTATAGGTTTGCAAAGCAATAGCACACCTTCGAAATGCTCTCGTCTAATCAGATTGCCCAAACTATCTGTTTTATAATATTGCTTATTGGATGTTTGGATCAGAACTGGATCACAAACTGGCAGACAAATTCACTCAACTTTAACGAGCTTGCAGCCCCAGACCAAATGTAAACAGGTTGGGTTCTGAGAGGAGAAATTACAATTTTCATGTATTGTTTCCTTCACCCTCTCCCCCCTTGACCCTTGACCCCCACGTCTCCTCTACTCATTGTGTCTGTGTTTAATTAACAACCCACTTAATATTCAAAAACACAAAATGGCAACTTCCCCAGGAATCCCAGTCAAAACAAGCACTGCCTAGCGTGTCCACAGAGCCCCTCCAAATCAACTCCAGATGTCCTCCTCTTAACCATTCCTCCTCTCTTTCCTCAACCGTTCCCCTTTCCTTTCCTCCTCTCTTTTCCTCTGTTTTCCTGTCTGAGATTCCAGGTGGACTGGACTGGTCCTGGCGGTCATGATTTGGCCGCATGCGCTCTCTTTCTTGTGTGTGCTCTCTGAGAATTAGCTTCTTGTCGACCTCTCCCGAACGTTCACAAGCATCAGAAACATCAGGCCCACATGGGCGACTCACTTAAGAAATACAAAAATACACTGTTTGACAAAATAAGTGCCTCCAAATGTGATAGTCCTCATTGAGTTTGTGCCATTTTGGTGTGGACTGAGTTGTGTTTCTATGTTTACCATAGCCCCATCTAAGAGCAGTGCATTCCTGTGGCTGTCGACACACACCATTCAACGTGTTGCTGGAGCCAGGGGGAACACAAATGTACTTTTCCACCTCAGTGCCGAGAAAAAACACAGACTCTAGAGTAACTTAACAATGTGGGCAGTCCTTCTGTGCTAACAGTTCTTTAGGGAGGGCCAGTCCTCACCTAGCTATCTACGAAGGGGTCTTTAATCTCAAGGCAAATAGCTCCCAGTGTTGTCTTAAGAGCTCAGGCACAACTCGGGCCTGCTGAATGGGTCCTTGGAGAGTAGCAACGAATAAGCTTGAGTCAGTCCGTTTGAAGTCTACCACTTGATGGGCAGTAATTTACTGATTCCTTTCCCCTTTGTCCTCATTCAGGCATAATAGAGGCTGCCTCGGCAATGCCTGCTACAATGGTACAGCCTAAATCTTTTTCAACTGTTGACAGAAGGTCTATAGTTGAGTTGAACTCTGAAGCACATCCTGTCCATTGGACCAAAACAATGCTCTCTCTCTCTCTCTCTCTCTCTCTCTCTCTCTCTCTCTCTCTCTCTCTCTCTCTCTCTCTCTCTCTCTCTCTCTTTCTCTCTCTCTGTCTCTTTGAGAAAATCAGGGGTGCAACTTCACTGGGGTCATGTCCCTCCCACATTCTGGAATTGCATTTTTGTCCCCCCCCCCCCCCCCCCCCCCCCCCGGTTTTATCATTGGAATGTGATACAAAACTAGGCATCTCCAAGCGGTCATGTAGGCTGTTTGGTGTGTTTATCCAACCGGATAAAAAAATATATATATATGTCCCCCCCAACTTTTAAAACCAAAGTTGCACCCCTGTAGAAAAATGTAACCTATACTGTATCTCTAACTATATCTCTAAATAGATATCTAACTATATCTCTAACAATATCTCTAGCTATATCTCTAGATATATCTCTAACTATATCTCTAACTATCTCCAGATATATCTCTAACTATATATCTCTAACTATATCTCTAACTGTATCTCTAGCTGTATCTCTAGATATATCTCTAACTATATCTCTGACTATATCTCTAACTATATCTCTAGCTGTATCTCTAACTATATCTCTAACTATATCTCTAGCTATATCTCTAGATATATCTCTAGATATATCTCTAACTACATCTCTAGCTATATCTCTAGCTATATCTCTAGATATATCTCTAGATATATCTCTAACTAAATCTCTAGCTATATCTCTAGCTATATCTCTAGCTATATCTCTAGATATATCTCTAACTATATCTCTAGCTATATCTCTAGCTATATCTCTAGATATATCTCTAACTATATCTCTAGCTATATCTCTAACTATATCTCTAGATATATCTCTAACTATATATCTAACTATATCTTTAGCTATATCTCTAGCTATATCTCTAACTATATATCTAACTACACTGCTCAAAAAAATAAAGGGAACACTTAAACAACACAATGTAATTCCAAGTCAATCACACTTCTGTGAAATCAAACTGTCCACTTAGGAAGCAACACTGATTGACAATAAATGTCACATGCTGTTGTGCAAATGGAATAGACAACAGGTGGAAGTTATAGGCAATTAGCAAGACACCCCCAATAAAGGAGTAGTTCTGCAGGTGGTAACCACAGACCACTTCTCAGTTCCTATGCTTCCTGGCTGATGTTTTGGTCACTTTTGAATGCTGGCAGTGCTTTCACTCTAGTGGTAGCATGAGCCGGAGTCTACAACCCACACAAGTGGCTCAGGTAGTGCAGCTCATCCAGGATGGCACATCAATGCGAGCTGTGGCAAGAAGGTTTGCTGTGTCTGTCAGCGTAGTGTCCAGAGCATGGAGGCGCTACCAGGAGACAGGCCAGTACATCAGGAGATGTGGCGGAGGCCGTAGGAGGGCAACAACCCAGGAGCAGGACCGCTACCTCCGCCTTTGTGCAAGGAGGAGCAGGAAGAGCACTGCCAGAGCCCTGCAAAATGACCTCCAGCAGGCCACAAATGGTTAGAAACAGACTCCATGAGGGTGGTATGAGGGCCCGACGTCCACAGGTGGGGGTTGTGCTTACAGCCCAACACCGTGCAGGACGTTTGGCATTTGCCAGAGAACACCAAGATTGGCAAATTCGCCACTGGTGCCCTGTGCTCTTCACAGATGAAAGCAGGTTCACACTGAGCACATGTGACAGACGTGACAGTATGGAGACGCCGTGGAGAACGTTCTGCTGCCTGTAACATCCTCCAGCATGACCGGTTTGGCAGTGGGTCAGTCATGGTGTGGGGTGGCATTTCTTTGGGGGGCTCGCCAGAGGTAGCCTGACTGCCATTAGGTACCGAGATGAGATCCTCAGACCCCTTGTGAGACCATATGCTGGTGCGGCTGGCCCTGGGTTCCTCCTAATGCAAGACAATGCTAGACCTCATGTGGCTGGAGTGTGTCAGCAGTTCCTGCAAGAGGAAGGCATTGATGCTATGGACTGGCCCGCCCGTTCCCCAGACCTGAATCCAATTGAGCACATCTGGGACATCATGTCTCGCTCCATCCACCAACGCCACGTTGCACCACAGACTGTCCAGGAGTTGGCAGATGCTTTAGTCCAGGTCTGGGAGGAGTTCCCTCAGGAGACCATCCGCCACCTCATCGGGTGCATGCCCAGGCATTGTAGGGAGGTCATACAGGCATGTGGAGGCCACACACACTACTGAGCCTCATTTTGACTTGTTTTAAGGACATTACATCAAAGTTGGATCAGCCTGTAGTCTGGTTTTCCACTTTAATTTTGAGTGTGACTCCAAACCCAGACCTCCACGTGCTTCTACACCTGCATTGCTTGCTGTTTGGGGTTTTAGGCTGGGTTTCTGTACAGCACTTTGAGATATCAGCTGATGTACGAAGGGCTATATAAATACATTTGATTTGATTTGAAATTTGATTTGATAAATTTGATAAATTTGATCATTTTTTGTGTGATTTTGTTGTCAGCACATTCAACTATGTAAAGAAAAAAACATTTAAGAAGAATATTTCATTCATTCAGATCTAGGATGTGTTATTTTAGTGTTCCCTTTATTTTTTTGAGCAGTGTATATCTCTAACTATATCTCTAGATATATCTCCAACTATATCTCTAACTAGATCTCTAACTAGATCTCTAACTATAGAAATATAACATACAAATACAACATTATGAGGTATTTCACAAAGTTCAATTTCCAAATTCTAGGGTGTATTCACTGCCAGTTCTTCATAATGTCAATCTGAAGTCTATCATTCTGTTTAACAACTAGCACACCCAATCTCTCCACCACTGCTCAATGTTGTTACCCAGTCTGTCTGTGGCCAAAAGCCCAACACTGAGACAAAGGACTGAAGGTGGTGGTGATGGAGGTGATGTTGGCGAGGGGGGGGGGGGTCTCATTGCGAGAGATCAGCTGAGAGATCAGGTTGTGTAAACATTCAGGTTAATGAAGCTCAGTGCGCCTAATCCTCCCCTCGTCCCCCATAATCCCCCTGGAGGACCCAGCCCTGTCAATCAGACTTCCTCCTGGGGAAGGCCCAGTGGACGGGAGTGTGGGGGGGAGGGTGGGGGTTGGGAGGGTGAGGGGGAGAGGGGGTATTTTCAGCGAGGGTTCCAAACCATATGAAAGGAGAAGGGGTAGTGGTAGAAGTCCTTGGTCTGGAGTCTAAGGAAGGAATTGGGGGTAATGAACAACACATGAATGTGAGGACGGGGTTTTGGGGTTTTCCGGGCGAAAGCTCGGTAAACACTGACATTACAGAGCACGCCTGGAATATCAGATGGGAGACACACGGGTAAAAGTTATGTTTTCATGCCTGGAATAACTATGTGAGGCCCGAAAATTACACAACAATTAACATTAAATATTATATTAGTCAAATAAATCTAACAACATAGTATTATTATTTGACGACTAACTTTAATTTTTAACTCTTTTCACCAGCTGTTAGCTGTTCTTCATGATATAGTTAAAGCTAAGTAGACAGCTTTGAATATATCAAGTGCCCCAGCAACTTTCAAATACAGCAGCATTGGTTGTGAGATGTGCTCTTGGGCTCATTAGTAGTGTGTAAGTGACCACCACCCCTGGCAGACACCCTGCAGATGAACAGGAGTATACATCATCTTCTCCCTGAAGTGTTTACAAATCAGTCGTCGACTTAAACTTTAAAGGATCGTTGAGGATCGTGGTTAAGCTGTGGGCTAAATGGAAACCCAGTGAGATTTTAGCCTTGACTTCCTCCCCAACCGACTCCTTCCACAACAACAAGAACGGTCCCCCTCAGGGCCAGCTGAGGAAACCATTCTACTCCAATGTTGCTATATCAATTGCGTCTTGAAGGCGGAGTGGTCTCTGTTTGTAGTGGATCACAAAACACATACACTACTCCCTTGCCATGATGTTCTACCCAGGATACACTGCTCCCTTGTCATGATGTTCTACCCAGGATACACTGCTCCCTTGTCATGATGTTCTACCCAGGATACACTACTCCCTTGTCATGATGTTCTACCCAGGATACACTGCTCCCTTGTCATGGTGTTCTACCCAGGATACACTGCTCCCTTGTCATGATGTTCTACCCAGGATACACTGCTCGCTTGTCATGATGTCCTACCCAGGATACACTGCTCCCTTGTCATGATGTTCTACCCAGGATACACTGCTCCCTTGTCATGATGTTCTACCCAGGATACACTGCTCCCTTGTCATGATGTTTTACCCTGGAAAAACGTGGCTAATACAGTTACACATTTTATAGCTTTGTAACCCTAGTAACGCAAGTAGGTACACACAGCTCTACTAGACTGTGACATTATTTGAAGCGGGGGTAATAAGGGCCATTTTCCAGGCCATCGATGGCATGACTAATTCTACCGGGATAGATTTACTGGTCATATCTGTGCTCTTCTCCTCTGTTCTCACACTTCTCCCTTTTCTGTCGCCTCTCCATTTTACCCCCCTTTTTTCCTCTCTCCCTCACGTCTTTGCACGTGAAAAGTTGAGCTGGTGTTTTATTATAGGTTGGTTATTGTGATGATGGTGATTTATGTTATCCTCCCCACTCTTTATTTCTGTTCCCTTTGACACTATAAATGACAGGATACCATGAGCTTGGCTTCATGCCACAGACACACCTCAGGGGAATTAGAGTGGCGGATAATACAGGCAAATTGAAAAATACCTTTACAATTCATCTCAGTGTCTATTCAAGGCTTAGTGACAATGGCACTTAGTGACAATGGCTGATGTTTCTTGTTCTTTTCTTTTCCTGTACTATTTCTCGACCCAAAAAAATGAATCTGCAACTTTTTATTGCCTCCTTATTTCTTGGCAGAGGGATATTGGCCCCAGTATTTCTCCATTGACATATGTGGGGGGGGGGGGGGGGGGGGGGGGGGGTAAAATGAGCCCTCAACACCACAGAGACCCATATGAGAGAAAGAGCCAGAGGGGTTTTTCCCTACCTAGTATCCTGGACATCTTGACATCGGGGGTTAAGCAACCCATCCGTTTTCTCTACCCACACGTGTACAGATGCTAAAGCGTTCAGGATTGTTCAGAGCCCCGGTGGCTACTGCTGGCACAGAGCCAATGTCAACAGGGCAGAGCCTGTGTCCATGTGTGGCACCATAGAGGGATGGGGCAGGGACGGTATGATATCCCAGGCTCCCCCTCTGTGGTGGACACCGGGGAGAAGGGAGCAGTGGTGACAGGGGTGTCTGGGATGCTGCAAGCCCTTCATTTGCCGAATTATCTCGCCAGGGGCCTTTAATTATGAGCTCTGCCGGTTATTATTTTTTATTAACGGCCTGTATTTTCATCCCCGATGCCAATGTTCATTGCCCACAGCTGTTTCTCCTCAGACCCAAAGTTTTCTTAACTTAAGAGGTGCTTTGCAAAATGTCCTCCTGATATTTTTCTTCGGCAATCCCCTCCTCTTTGTCTATCTTCACCTATCTTTGGTTTGATACTTTTTCTTCTTACGATTACGCCAAGGCTAACAATCTCATCTCGCTGCTGGAGAGACAGCAGAGTACTAGCTCTATAATGTCGTAATCATTAAACGAATATCAAAGAGTGAATTTCTAGTCTCAGTCCAAAGGGATGGAATATATACACTACCGTTTAAAAGCTTGGGGTCACTTTGAAATGTCCTTGTTAACAAAAGAAAAACAAATTAGTTGTTCATTAAAATAACATAAAAATAATCAGAAATACAGTTTCGACGTTGTTAATGTTGTAAATGACTATTGTAGCTGGAAACAGCTGATTTATAATGGAATATCTACATAGGCGTACAGAGGCCCATTATCAGCAACCATCACTCTTGTGTTCCAATGGCACGTTGTGTTAGCTAATCCAAGTTTATCATTTTAAAAGGCTAATTGATCTTTATAAAACCCTTTTTGCAATTATGTTAGCACAGCTGAAAACTGTTGTTCTGATTAAAGAAGCAAAAAAACTGACCTTCTTTAGACTAGTTGAGTATCTGAAGCATCAGCATTTTGTGGGTTCGATTACAGGCTCAAAATGGCTAGAAACAAATAACTTTCTTCTGAAGCTCGTCAGTCTATTTTTGTTCTGAGAAATTAAGGTTATTCTATGTGAGAAATTGACAAGAAACTGAAGATCTCGTACAACGCTGTGTACAACTCCCTTCACAGAACAGCGCAAACTGGCTCTAACCAGAATAGAAAGAGGAGTGGGAGGCCCCGGTGCACAACTGAGCAAGAGGACAAGTACATTAGAGTGTCTAGTTTGAGAAACAGACAACTTACAAGTCCTCAACTGGCAGCTTCATTAAATAGTACCGGCAAAACACCAGTCTCAACATCAACAGTGAAGAGGCAACTCTGGGATGATGGCCTTCTAGGCAGAGTTGCAAAGAAAAAAGCCATGTCTCAGACTGGTCAATAAATAGAAAAGATGGGAAAAAGAACACAGATGGGCAAAAGAACACAGACACTGGACAGAGGAACATTCCAAAAAGCACCCACACACCATCACACCTCCTCCTCCATGCTTCACGGTGGGAACCACACATGCGGCAATCATCGATTCATCTACTCTGCATCTCACACAGACACGGCGGTTGGAACCAAAATCTCAAATTTGGAATCAACAGACATAAGGACAGATTTCCACCAGTCTAATGTCCATTGCTCGGGTTTCTTGGCCCAAGCAAGTCTCTTCTTCTTATTGGTGTCATTTAGTAGTAGTTTCTTTGCAGCAATTTGACCATAAAGACCTGATTCACGCAATCTCCTCTGAACAGTTGATGTTGAGATGTGTCTGTTACATGAACTCTGTGAAACATTTATTTGGGCTGCAATATAATGTCCAGTTAATTGACGATTTCTGAGGCTGGTAACTCTAATGCACTTTTCCTCTGCAGCAGAGGTAACTCTGGGTTGTCCTTACTTTTGGCGGTCCTCATGAGAGCCAGTTTCATCATAGTGCTTGATGATTTTTGCGACTGCACTTGAAGAGACTTTCAAGGTTCTTGAAATTTTCTACATTGACTGACCTTCATGTCTTAAAGTAAGGACGGACTGTCCTTTCTCTTTGCTTATTTGAGCTATTCTTGCCATGATATAAGACTTGGTCTTTTACCAAGTAGGGCTATCTTCTGTACAGAAACATTACTTTGTCACAACACAACTGATTGGCTGAAATGCATTAAGAAGGAAAGAAATTCCACAAACAAACTATTAATTAATTGAAATGCATTCCAGGTGACTACCTAATGTAGCTGGTTGAGAGAATACCAAGAATGTGCAAAGCTGTCATTAAGGCAAAGGGTGGCTACTTTGAAGAGTCTCAAATATACAATATATTTTGATTTGTTTAACACTTTGTTGGTTACTACATGATTCCATATGTGTTATTTCATAGTTGTGATGTCTTCACTATTATTCTACAATGTAGAAAATAGTAAATATATATATATATACACAAAGTTGAAGTCGTAGGTTTGCATACACCTTAGCCAAATACATTTAATCTCAGTTTTTCACAATTCCTGACATTTAATCCGAAAAAAAATCCCTGTTTTAGGTCAGTTAGGATCACCACTTTATTTGAATAATGTGAAATGTCAGAATAATAGTAGAGAGAATTATTTATTTCAGCTTTTATTTCTTTCATCACATTCCCAGTGGGTCAGAAGCTTACATACACTCAATTGGTATTTGGTAGCATTGCCTTTATATTGTTTAATTTGGGTCAAACGTTTCGGGTAGCCTTCCACAAGCTCCCACAATAAGTTGGGTGAATTTTGGCCCATTCCTCCTGACAGAGCTAGTGTAACTGAGTCAGGTTGTAGGCCTCCTTGCTCGCACACGCTTTTTCAGTTCTGCCCACACATTTTCTATAGGATTGAGGTCAGGGCGTTGTGATGGCCATTCCATTACCTTGACTTTGTTGTCTTTAAGCCATTTTGCAACAACATTGGAAGTATGCTTGGGGTCATTGTCCATTTGGAAGACCCATTTGTGACCAAGCTTTAACTTCCTGACTGATGTCTTGAGATGTTGCTTCAATATATCCACATAATTGTCCTCCCTCATGAAGACATCTATTTTGTGAAGTGCACCAGTCTCTCCTGCAGAAAAGCACCCCCACAACATGATGTTGCCACCCACGTGCTTCACGGTTGGGATGGTGTTCTTCGGCTTGCAAGCCTCCCCCTTTTTCCTCCAAACATAAAGATGGTCATTGTGGCCAAACAGTTCTATTTTTGTTTCATCAGACCAGAGGACATTTCTACAAAAAGTACAAACTTTGTCTCCATGTGCAGTTGCAAACCGTAGTCTGGCTTTTTTATGGCGGTTTTTATGGCTGTTTTTATGGCGGATTTGGAGTAGTGGCTTCTTCCTTGCTGAGGGGCCTTTCAGGTTATGTCGATATAGGACTCGTTTTACTGTGGATACAGATACTTTGTACCTGTTTCCTCCAGCATCTTCACAAGGTCCTTTGCTGTTCTGGGATTGATTTGCACTTTTCGCACCAAAGTACGTTAATCTGTAGGAGACAGAATGCGTCTCCTTCCTGAGTGGTATGACGGCTTCGTGGTCCCATGGTGTTTATACTTGCGTACTATTGTTTGTACAGATGAACGTGGTACCTTCAGGCGTTTGGATATTCTTCCCAAAGATGAACCAGACTTGTGGAGGTCTACCATTTTCTTTCTGCGGTCTTGGCTGATTTCTTTTGATTTTCCCATGATGTCAAGCAAAGAGGCACTGAGTTTGAAGGTAGGCCCTGAAACACATCCACAGGTACACCTCCAATTTACTCAAATGATATCAATTAGCCATGACATAATTTTCTGGAATTTTCCAAGCTGTTTTACAGTCAACATAAGTGTATGTAAACTTCTGACCCACTGGTATTGTGATACAGTGAATTATAAATGAAATAATATGTCTGTTAACAATTGTTTGAAAAATGACTTGTTTCATGCACAAAGTAGATGTCCTAACCGACTTGCCAAAACTATAGTTTGATAACAATCAATTTGTGGAGTGGTTGAAAAACGAGTTTTAATGACTCCAACCTAAGTGTATGTAAACTGTATATAACTATATATGTACTTTTGTATCAATCTTTATTCTGATTCTTTTATCAATGACTGAAATATTTTGTAAAAAGGTCAACAATAAGATATCCAAAACAACTGTCCATGCAGAAAGTCAGCACTTCATGCAAGTCATGTCAATGCCTTCACAGGTCAAGTGGTAATTCAATAAGTATTTTTAGAAAAAATCCATGTTTTCTCAGATGGCACACATTGTCTCCTCTCTCTCCTCTCTCCTCTGGAGATGAAGTCAGTCTCTCCTTTCAACATTGTCTAGTAATCCACCAGCAGATCTCTTAGGCAAGACACCAAGTGTAGTGGAGCTAATGACTCTAGAGTGAAAGTCCAATCAATAAGGCAGGTCAGGTTTCCCAGCCTCAGATGGGGGCTGGACCAGCAGCAACAGCCTGTGTTTAAGGAGGTTTGAGGTGAGTGCTTTGATCCGGGTCAAAGGAAGTGATGACAGTTGACGGGGAGTGGGGGGATGGCCCCTCTAGGTTCACTTCAAATGGACTGCTCCGGGAAAAAATCTCTGACATTGTCTCCGGACAATACCACAGTGAGTGTACTATAGATGCATCACTTTGCAAACTCTGCTCCAACTTCAAACCATGGCCTCCCCTCGTAGCTCAATCTTCGGGCTAGAAGGAGTAGAAAACATGATTCACACATTGAGACGTTCAAAACGCTCAGACATTATCTCAATACGACAGCGTGTATAAGAGCAAGGCTATGCTGCTATCACTCTTATACAAATGCGAACCATATAGCCTACATTCATAGCTCAACGTTTCGGACTAGAAGAAGTAAAAACATGATTCAAACAGTGAGACATTCAGACACATTTGGGGCAGTCGGCAAGGCTTTATGACTCCCAGAAGTCCCATTAGCACAATCCAGGAATCTGAATAGGCTTTAGACTCTCTCGTCGGCGTTGTCATCGAGCCTAGCTGCGTGGGCTCATATCTACACTAGTATTACTACAGCTCCAAATGTTCCAATATGTCAGATTGGCTTTGTGGTTATACTGTATAACTGTATACAGTACATGGAAGAGATTCCACACAGGCAGCGTTTGGATTTGAATAGAGTATTTATTGTGTAGTGACGGCTGGGATTGGAAGGGGAGGAAAGGAGGAATAACAGCATGAATCAGAGAGATGAAAAGAAGATATAAGTATGAAAGAAATGAGGACAACACAACTCAATGGCAGTTCAAGACTGTTGGGAACTACCACATGACACAGCTATATATATTTTTTACAATCGACTAAACGTGATGCAGCTGTGTGAAACTAACACAGATAAATCAGCTTGCTAGTTCAACACAGGGAGCAATGACAGATTGAACCACTCAAGGCAGACGTGTAGCTGCCAATCAAAGCCAACTTGAAGACAACAAGGGATGTGTCACAAATGGCACCCTAGATCCCTATGAGACCGGGATAAAAGTAGTGCACTATATAGGGAATAAGGTGCCATTTGGGACGCAGTCACAGTAAGCCTCAACGGCGAGGGGGAGGGTCGTAATGGACACAGTCCAATATGTCTGCTCTGTAATTATTATTTTTTTAAACACTCATTGTCCGTCAATGGATCCTGGCCCCTGGCGATTAGCCTAGCATCGGTACCCATCCCCTATGGTTTATTAGCCTAATAGAAAGGCTCTTAAAACCCTTTTTACTTGTCAGATAATTAAATTAGCCTGATCGCAGGGAGCTGAATTATTGATAGGCTCCTGGTATCCTTGGGGGCTTTGGGGAGCTTCAGTAATGGATAGAGTCCATCTGGTTAAAGGAGGAGGCTCCACCATACCAGGCTGGTCTCATAGACTAGACGTAAAATAGTGAACAAAAATCTGTGACACTGAAATTAGTATGATATGTTACATTTGGTATGGTTACATAAAACAAAAGGAGGGATGTTTGGTCCAGGTGGATGGGTTGCTGTATAACATGAACGTCTAGCAAACCAAAGTTAGTTTTGTTCGAATCTCATCACGGACAACTTTAGCATTTTAGCTAGTTATGAACTTTGCAACTTCTTACTACTTTTTAGTTACTTTGCAACTACTTAGCATGTTAGCTAACCCTTAACCATTTAACCTAACTCCTAACCCCAACCTTAACTGTAGCCCTAAACATAACCCATAACACATTATAAGAATATAAATTCGTAACATATCATAAGAATTGTTATTCGTAACCATTCATAAAAATTGTAATTTGTAACATGTCATACAAAATGGACGATGGATATTCACTAATTAAAACATATCATGCCAAACGTAACAAACGTATCATTCTAATTTGAGTGTCTCCGGATTTGTTTTTACTATGTTATGTCTACCCCTGAGTCCAGGTTGACCATACTGTAGGTTCAACCACCACCTACTATTATTCTCAAATAGTGGGGGTCTAAACTGGTTTAACGTTAACACACCTCTCACAGTGAAATGGTATATAGTGGTTTTATGAAGCTAGCCACATTATTTATTTCCAGCATCCACCCACCCATCCGTCCTTCCGTCCGTCCGTCCATCCATCATCCATGAACCCATTGATCCATCCATCATGTTGTACCTATTGTACCTCAACAAGGTGAAATCATCAGCAATGTAACTCCTTGTCTCTCCTTTAAGTTAAGGCTTCAGTTGTACTGTCCTGCTCTACTCTCAGTAAAGTTGTCTTTTTAACAACTCGATCTGGTCTACAGCGGCAGTAATCACTGGGTAATGCAGTAAGTCCCACAATCTTGTTCTAATTAGCTGTGGTTTTGCAGTGTACCTGTGTCTGCCAGTTGCTCACAGACGTGGTCGTAAACACGTTCGCTCTACAACAGCCCACAAGACAGGGATGGGTTTAGGGTTAGGGAACCAATAAGGCCTGTGACTGCTGTGAGACTCTGACGCGTGGGTTAGGGTTTAGGGTTAGGGAAGAGGAGAGGGAGAGAGACAAGCGAGGGTGAGAGAGAGGGAGAAAGCCAAGCGAGGGTGAGAGAGTGGGAGAGAGACAAGCGAGGGTGAGAGAGAGGGAGAGAGACAAGCGAGGGTGAGAGAGAGGGAGAGAGACAAGCGAGGGTGAGAGAGCGGGAGAGAGACAAGCGAGGGTGAGAGAGTGGGAGAGAGACAAGCGAGGGTGAGAGAGTGGGAGAGAGACAAGCGAGGGTGAGAGAGAGGGAGAGAGCCAAGCGAGGGTGAGAGAGTGGGAGAGAGACAAGCGAGGGTGAGAGAGTGGGAGAGAGACAAGCGAGGGTGAGAGAGAGGGAGAGAGCCAAGCGAGGGTGAGAGAGAGGGAGAAAGCCAAGCGAGGGTGAGAGAGTGGGAGAGAGACAAGCGAGGGTGAGAGAGCGGGAGAGAGACAAGCGAGGGTGAGAGAGTGGGAGAGAGACAAGCGAGGGTGAGAGAGTGGGAGAGAGCCAAGCGAGGGTGAGAGAGTGGGAGAGAGACAAGCGAGGGTGAGAGAGCAGGAGAGAGCCAAGTGAGGGTGAGAGAGTGGGAGAGAGACAAGCGAGGGTACTGGAAACTTGGGTTTTCATGAAAGGGACTCAGAGGAAAACGTTGACCATAGGGGATACACTTTAATTGAACCCTTTGTTGTTGGGAGTTATGGGTATGACAAGGAAGTTGCTATAGGTATTCTAAGCAACTTTGTTGAATTTCAAGACCATTAGTCAGAATTGACAATAATATGACTGCCTACGACATCTATCATGTCACATCTGTGTCAACACACCGACAGCAACATGATGCATTATACAATGTCTTCACTCATTGACTATGACACTACAACGAGTGAAAACACTATTTCAGGTGAGTCACTTTAAACAGACTTGATATATTTTTTGTGTTACACATTTTCCTCTAAGTTCAAAAGTCTACTACGTCCTCTTTTCTTCTATACGTGGCAGGGCTCTCATTGCTCGCTCTGAAAGGGGAGGAGATTTCTCACAGTTCAGAGTGACAAGACAATGATCACCAAGGTAAGGCAGTAAAATTGTAGAGCCTGGAGCCACTTGGCAAGTGGGGGAGGAGGAGATGAACACATTGCTAAAAATCATTTCTCACCTTCGACACTCTCAAAGCTCTCCCGCCACCTCAGGCATTGAAGCGTTAATCCAAAGGTCACCTGGAGAATCCCTCCATGGCCCCGTCCCTCTCTCTTCCAAGACTGTACTGAAAACAACCTATGGGAGTTTGGGTCCAGATTGACCCCGGGGCTCTGAGACGTCAAACAGGGGTCTTTATTTTTATACCTGGCTCTTTTTCTCATTTACCTCATTTCTCATTTCTCATTTCTCTCTCTCTCTCTCTCTCTCTCTCTCTTTCTCTCTCTCTCCCTCTCTCTCTCTCTCTCTCCCTCTCTCTCTCTCTCTCTCTCTCTCTCTCTCTTTCTCTCTCTCTGCCCCTCTCTCTCTCTCTCTCTCTCTTTCTCTCTCTCTCTCTCTCTCTCTCTCTCTCTCTTTCTCTCTGCTATTGATTTGTAATGATCCATCTTAACTTGTGAGCATCGGGTGTTTAAGAAGTAAAAGTATTAAAGCTAGGCCTCCAAGCAACGGTAATGCAGTCAAAGCAGATTGGTAAACCAATGACATCAAAATGTCATCCCCACCTCTGTACAATATTCAATCAATAGGAAGATGTGCTGCATGTTGCATATTGACCAAAACCACTTCTGTGTTTTCCCATCCTCTCCAATGCCTCCTAAGTATAAATAATATATTAACAACTGCTATGGGTAAAAAGGAGATATAATATTGACCTAATCATTTCTTTTTATCTTCAAAGACACATTTATGGGAAATTCATGTACTGTATGTTATGAACATTTAGTATATCTTTAGTTTTGAATCACACTTAGCTCTAATGTTAATATAATTGTTTTAGTTAAATATAATACTTATTGTGACATAGTGAAAACAAAAGGTGTGGTGCTCGTTTACCAGACTAATGACATTGACCTTGCCATTTGATGACACTGACCCAGATCAGTTGTCCAGAAGAAGTAGTAGGGTCAGTCAGTCAGTCAGTCAGTCAGTGATTCAGTCAGTCA